>NW_010319561.1:130722-161158 GCF_000700745.2 Antrostomus carolinensis | reverse complement strand
GAATGAATCAGAGTGAATTTAGGAAAAAAAAAGAAGATAAGTTCCTGGAGGGAAAGTGATGATTCAAAAGGTTAAAATACTCCTCAAACAAGTCTGTTATACTGATGTAGCTCTATGGTATAAGGTTCAATTGTTCTGATTACCATGTTCTTGCAGACTCCTACGGTGGAAGGAGCTATGTGAATGCAGCAGCTTAATGAACAGAGAGAGAAAGCAGATAAATATCAGGGCAAGCACTGCTGGTGTGCTGAGAAACTAATTACATCTGGAGGGGCTGTAATCCAGAATGGTAAAACTCTATGCTGGATAGTCATAAAAGATGTGCTTTGTACTGGGGTATACAGGAAAGGAACCCAAACCAGCAAGGTATGAGAAAGGGATAGAGTCATATCTATCTGAGATATGAAAACTAGGGATCAAAGTTGTCAGAAATTGAGGTATACAATGCTGAAGAGACAAAAGAGGGAGTTCCTTGAAATACAGCCCATTAAAAGTTAAAGACTTCATGGTTAGTTAAATTACTCTAAATTACTGAAAGATTAAGAGTCATGTTTAAGCTGAGTATTTGTCTTTTGCACAAATACATTAACTATAGCCAATTAAATTTGCCTAATCAAGCTTAACAATGCTACATGCTGTTTCTCATTAGAAAGTCACTATTTTAAAAAAAATTTGACTACTTGAAACGTAATGGTAAAGAGATTCTGTATGGATCTCCAAGGGTGCAGCCATCTGACTCTCTGGCTTAAGAGTAAGTTGATGTCACTGCCTAGCATTTGTCCCAGGCAAAGGAAATTTTTGCTGTTGTTATTTTCTTTCTGCAACTGAAAAGCATAAGGAAAAGAAAAACTGCTTTTTGTAAAACTGTGGAAGTGATAAAAGTACCTCAGGTAATACTACAGCACTTCTGCTTATGTTCAGTAGAACTAGGGCTGTGACTCCAGCCTTCTAATAGCAGGTAATACTTAAGCCTCAGAACAAAACTCAACTTGAAACGAGGGCTGGACAATATTGTGAAACCTAGTGGGAAATCCAGACAACTGACCAGACTTAGGATTCCTGGCTCAGATGAGCGTGACTTAAGATGATAGAGAAGTTATAATTCTTTTTAAAGGCATAGGGATTATTATGGTCTTTATTTCAAAGCGCCTCACTTGCAAACACTTACGGATTAAGACTGCAGGATGCTTGCTAATGGCCTCAGGCATGAATTTGCTTCCCGAGAGCATGCTGAGTTGAAGAAAGATCTATGCTTATTGCTGAAATACAACTTGACAAAAAGGCGGGTAGCTTCTCAGATATTCATTAGGAATTTTACTCTAAATGTATGATACAAACTGATGAAGTCAGCAAAACCGACTCCACGTTAGGAATGCATCCATGTTATTTCCCAACCCCATTGTATTAAATTACTCAAGGACCAGCTCCATAGCTCCAGTGAAGCAGGCTGGTGAAGGGCAGAGGCAGATCTGTCAGGAGCAGCCCCCTGCTCTTTGCTTGTGTTCTGCCTATTCAGACCATGGAGGAGGAAGGATGTCTTTGGATTTTGCCACAGCAGAGGCTGCCAAGACACTTCCTGGCGTAAGTGTCCAAATTTGTGACCAGTCTTTTCATTTGATGGTAAAGATGAGGAGGTGTTTTAGGGACCTGGAAAGGTGAGCTGTTCCCCTTGTCTCTCCAGGGACCCCTTTATGTTACATGGCCATGGGGATGATGGAGGCAGAGACATGAGGGCCCAAAGAAGACTGTTGGCAGATGTATGAGTGGCATCTACCTGGAGAAGGTGGTCCCAATGGGAGACTGGAGTTTAAGAAGAGGACAGCTAGTGTCCATAATTTGATGTAAGAAGGACACACAAGAAGGACTTTCATAGCCATGCATATGAACAAAAAGCAAAGTTACAAACAGTGACAATAGCATAAATTAGCACTTCAGCTCCCTAAAATCATAAATAGCCATCTGTCCTGGCTAGTGTTTGTCTTTCCTTGAGCATCCCAAGCTTTTAATGAAGAACCAATTGAACAAAAACATCAGGGGTTGTGCAACTGTCCAGAAGGGTCTGAAAGATGGAATTAGAATCCTAAAATACAGCCTTCCTGAATGGGATTTGAGCATTGGGCTACATCAGATAATTAATATTAATTATAATTTAATATTTTAACAACTAATATTTTAATAATATTCTAAAAATTAACAGAAGAGCAGGTTATGTTTCTTCTGAAGGAACAGTAGTGCTTACTTTTTGAGATTTTGCCCAAATGATGAGTAAGTAGTTGAGCTAGAGATCAGAATTATTGATGAACTTTTATTTCAAAATTATTCTTGTCCTTTTCTGGAGAGAAAGACCAACCTTTGAGAGCCTCTAATTTATTATGAGTTTTCAGTCCTTGAGGGTTTGCATTTTGTAGTGTTGGGAAAACAGAAAATGCTTACTGCCTGTCAGTTTTATTTTAGTCTGGTTTATACATTTACACAAGCTTCCAGTGAAAACTCTCACATTTTATACTAGCAAAGAGAAAGGATTAGATTCTTGATTACACAGATTAGAAAATATTATCCTTCTGCTACTGTGAGTAAAATCATCACCTGAGGCTCGCCCTTGAGTCTAGTGAGCAAATGAATGGTTTTCTGACCTTTTCCTTGCTTGCTGGCCTAATGGACACCGGTATTTTTCCATGGATGCTTTTCTGCAACATAAAATTTACACAAAACCTTTGACTCTGCCTGAATTTCAGTGTTATTGCAGAGCTTATCTGATAACCTACTGTGATAAATCTAAAGATGACCATCTTACCATCTGTGGACATGAAGTCGCCTCCTCAGCCCCTTCAGGTCTTTGTACCTCAGTGACACTATCACCCTCTCAGATAGTCCTCCTGGTGCAGCTCTTCAGATGTCTTGCTTTTAAAACCCCTAAATCATTTCTCTGGAGCCACTGTATCAAAACTGACCTTGATGACAGCAGTTGTGAATCAGTGGTAGGATCAAGTGAAACTTGGAAATAAAGCAAAGTCTGCTAATGTGGCAAGAAGTAAAATAAGCTACGAGTAGTTGATTGGCAATTAAAAGCTTACAAGCTTAAACCAGGCCTGTAATCTGTACTTTTCATAGAAAGCACTGGAGGTCATACAAAATGAAGCACTTGTTCAACAAATTGGGTAGGGCAAATAGAAGTAAAGCTCAGAAAGCTATGATTTTGCACTGCAGATGTTTGGCCACTTGTACCTTGAGCCTAGGCAGCCTTTCATGATAGTTCATACAGCTTCACTGGGCTTTCATAAAACTCACTTTATCAATTGAAAGAAATCTGGATATTGGACATGTTTGAAAAAAGCTCCATCTGCTTTCACTTTACATCCATGATGTTGAATAAAAATAACTAGATAACTTATTGTTAAATAAAGAAGCATTAAATCCACGTTGTTATACAAACCAAGCCAACTAGACTGGATTTGGAAAATCCTGAATAGCCTTCATATAAGAAAGCCAAGGGCAAGATCAAGTTCACCTGTGCTAGTAGTACAGATAGCACCAACTGCCAGAAACATCCTGTGGCAAAATATGTTCATATAGAAGAGCAAAAGAAACTAACACAGAATTTCTTATTGATCCTGATCACTTTCAAAAGCCTGTGGAAATATGAACTAGCCTCATGCTGTGCTCAGCAGATAAAATGAGAATGTTTATAACAGACATTTTGACAGCGTTCATTCAAAAAACCTGTAACTATTAAATGTACCAATAAAAATGTTAAAGTACTGGAAGCAAGCAAATAAAGGACATGTAGAAAATTGAAAAAAAGGCTTCAGTCTGTGAATTATAACATATAAATAACTCTAGACCAAGCAAGCAGGCACAGAATTGAAACTAAGAAAGACTTGACAACAGCTCTGTTCATGCTTTTACAGGACTACAAGCAGGCTTGACTCAATTTAAATTTTTAATGACAATCTCTTTAAAAACAGTTTCTGTTTGTGCTTGCCAAGGTCTACTGCTAGTTATAATTTTAGTAAACTTAATTCTCTTCCTCCCTTCAGTTTCCTCAATATGCAGCATTTGCCAGTGGGGTAAAGAAAAAAGGAGGCAAAGTAACTTATAGAAAAGCAACTGGCATAATGTCTCACAGTTCTTAATGCAAATGCTTTAATTGTCTTATTAGTGGAGTTTTAAGAAATCCCATAAATAAAATACTACCACAAACCATGAAAGATTTTAAGGAAATAAATGAAGTCTACATACAAAACCATACATGTGGGAAGGGCCATGTCCTGTATACGCCTTTTAATGATGAATTCTTTTAAAAATGAGCTGTATTACTAGAATTTTTTTGCTATAGTGGTGGTGAAACTGAAGGTCACTTGTTGTTTGAAGTATTTTTCTCTATAGCAATGCTGTAATAATCTGGCCCAGTCAGAATAAAAACAAAATATGACTGTTTTCAGCCGTGTTAAAATAAGCAATAAGAAGAACAAAGGAGTTAGTAACCTTTGTAGAATACAATTGAATCAAAGGATGTCTTGGATCAAAATAGTTTATATGACCTTCACTATTAATTTATAATTTCTTTGGAAAAAAAGCTGAAGTAATGCAAGGAAACAAATTAAAAGTACAGACAAGCCCAATATGGAGCTATGCGGAAACGCACTTTTGAACTTTTGACTTCTCTGGTGCCTTTTGTTTGCTAATCCCTGTGTCAGAGCAGCGTCCAGGACTTCTGAGCAGAGTCCTGAGATTTAGGCACACCTGACTGACTTTCGGTCATTGTGACCACATGCTTTGCATGCATGACAAGCCTGTATCTCGACTGTTTTATTTAGCAGTCCATTTCACTGTGTGCAATGGGCTTTGGAGGAGCAGTCAGCTAATTTGGTGTTGGCTACTTTACACATTCCTGGCAATCCTTGTCTAACAGTGCACAGTGCACTGCAGCATACCTGCACCGAGTGATTTAGGCACCTCTGCACCCCCACTGTACTTAGATCATTTTGATAACATGTGCCTGGTTTTAATGGTAGGGGGCTGCTAATAATATCTGTTGGGTGCAGGTAAGTAAAGGACCGAGAACCTCTGTAACCAAGAGCATGACACTTGGCTATCCCCCAGACCTCCTTGTGATGTATACACCAAGGTACTTTTCTGTGAAGAAACTGAAGAGTAATCACTCACACAAGTGATTCACCTTGAATCACCATGTGAGCAGCAGATTATCTTTTTAAGGTCACTTTTAAACTTTTCCTCTACTTTTACTCCTACCATTCAAAAGCTTGCAACAGGACCTTTAGTAGTGCTTTTAATACCAGTCAGTACCTAAATTGGAAAACAACAAATAACAGCACGAAGGGATGCTTGCTTTTCTCTAGAGTGGTTATTCTGCATATGCAGTTGTTCTACTGACAGTACCCGCAGTGCTTCAGTCCCAGAAGCCAGAAGAGAAGCCAGCTATGTGCTGCAGTGCAGTACAACTAATAGCAGCCTTGCCATGGCTTGCTTGATACTGTCAGGAGCCTGCGTATAGTCAAGAGTCCCTTCCCATCTGCTACCTCCTGGATGATGTACGCAGCACCTGTACCAAAAACCTTTAAGCCATATAGCTTTATGTGTGATACTGATTCATTTATAGCCCATCCTGAACAGCGTGAGAGCTCTTCTTTCTTCTGACACAATACAAGAGACTCTCATTAAAAATAGCGCCAACGGTGAAAACCATGAAAGATTTTAAAAGCAGATAACCTGACACGTATCCTCTGCCTGGTGAGTTTTTTCCCACACATGCAGCAGCTCAGGAGACTATCTCACCAGCTAGATACAGTCTTTTCCTGACTGGCCCATTACCTTCTTAAAAGGAATCTTTCATGCCCAGAACTCTTTCACATTATGTTTTGGTTTGTTGTTGGTTTTTTTTTGTTGATTTTTTTTGGTTTTTTTTTTTGGGGGGGGGGTTGTTTGTTTTTTGTTTTTTTTTTTTTTTGTCTCTGCATTTACAAATTCAAGGAAGAAATGGAGAGAGACATATAATAACTTGACACTGCTTCTTTTCAGCTGTCAGAGCAGAGCCTCCTAACCTCAGGAGCTTTTGTGCAGCTCTCCAAATTTAGAGCATATTTGTGAAACTGATTTGAGACTCATTTTCTAGGTAAACTCTGCAACAAGCCAGTTCACACTAACTTACTTATATTTCATTGCATTGCTATTCTGAAACAAAACACTAGGAGGTATTTCTGGGCGTCACCTGACAGCATTTTGCATTCCTCCAGCTCCACATACTTACCCTGTCTTTAATACACTGTGACTGCATGTGCAGTGGCACATCAAAGAGCTTGCCTGAGGCTGAGCAAGCCTTGCAGTAATGTTTTCATACTCGAATTTTATTCTATAATTGACAGACAATTAGGAATAGACAGATAAGTAAATATTCAGGATCTTTGTTTTACATTGGAGTGTAAGAAACACTTCAGAATTTACCGGTGAGATTCGTTCTTGGATTTGATACTTAGCAGATTTCACTTAAAGAGCTAGCTAACCTACTAGTTCTTCAGTCCTGTGGAGAGATTTAATAAGAATAGTTTTATGAGCCTTTTTCAGTGACAGCTATAATATCTTAGTTTAATTTCCCAACTAAAGATATTTCCATTGCTGGGGCCTCACTGATTCTGAAGATATCTGATCTTCAGTACCAGCATCATTTGAAATAACATCACATGGGCTTCTTTTTCCTGAGTTGTAAATACTAAAGAGAGAAATAGAGCTAATCAGTGATGTGAGCCATGACTCAGCTCTGTTGCCCAAATTAGAAACGTGTTAGTTCCATTAAATAAACAACCAATTTGGCCAGTTTTCCTGAGCCCTCCCCATAGCTGAAAGCGTGTGCAAGAGAAAAGGAGTGAGGAGATAAACCGTACTTTGCTTTCTAAGGTTGTATGCATAACTTCAGGCTGTATGAAAAGACACTTTAAAAGTTAACATGGCAGAAAATATTCCTATCCTTTCTTCCAAACTCTAAATAATACGACAATCAGAGCCTTGCTAGGGAAAGGCCGAAAACTCCTCCAATGCACAGTTACAAGGAGTATTTTTTCCTTTAGAAAGGAAATTTTAAATTGGAATGTCTCATTAGAGTAATTTTATCCTAGAATTTCTACTGCATTCTTTTTTTTTCTTTTTCCTTTTTTTTTTTTTTTTTTTTTGTTCCATAGCAGTACATCCCTTGCAGTAGCACATCTGTGTCACCATCAGAGGATTTGAGTGCTCTCACTGTGCTGACACATTTGACAGACACAGTGCACTCTAAACCCTATTTCTAGGGTTTTCTTCCTTTCTACATGGAAAAAATTTGCACTAAAAATTTTTATTCAAATAGTTTCCAAAAAAATCTCTGCTCCTATGTAATCTCATAATCACTGAATTAAACTCATAACTACATTGTGATTCTCCCTATATTTTGCTCCTGACTTTTGTAATTTCTTTTTACTTAAATGTAAGCTTTAATACACATTTAAAATTGCATATTTCTAAACAATGGTCACGGCAAAACTGAACAGGTTTGACTAAGATTTCCAAGATGAGAGAGGAAGAAGTGACTTACAAAATAAGGAACTTGATGCACGACTTCAGCTGCTACTTTAACTTGTCTTTTTCATTAATACATACAGTAATTTGAAGAAAATTAAGAGTTCTTTCCTTCATCTTCCATCATGTTTTTCTGATACTTTTATCAAAATCTGTTGCTTAGACACTGGAAGTATTTCATCCCAGTCAGAAAAAAAGAATAGATTCTGCTAAGTATTTCTTTGCCTTTTTCCCTGCATCTGCTAAGAAATCAAATTCTTTGCTACTCAATCTCAAAAAGCAGTATCATTGCCTTTTCCAGAGGCCCAGAGTTAGTTACATGGCTCAGCAATCCACAGAAGGAAATGGAGGCCACTACTTTTCCATTGCACTTTTGAGTCATTTGAGGATATTATGTAAGCTTTTTATCCCATTTTAAAATAAGATGTTGAACCTTCAGTCCTGCATGTTTTGATTTGGAGGACAGATGCCAAGTGGAGGCACTGAAATCAATTTAAGAATGCAGCAGAGACGACATCTTAAAAAACTGAAAGGAAAATTCTGTTTCTTGTGCTCTGTCTCTCCTTTAATTGCAATCACCAGTCAAGGTCCTAATCAACACACATAAATTGTCACAAGACTACAAGGGCTGACTTTTTGAATCTGCAGTTTGGGGATTACATGGGCTTTATGAAGAATTAGTGCTTATGGTTATTAACTTTTTTCCTGAACTTTTCCATTAGCATTCCACCTCGAGGCCACCCAATGCATTCATCTTACTAAAAAATTAAAACATTAGACTGATAAAATCAGACAGCCTGTGTGCCTGGTCTGAATTTTGTGTTATTTTTCTCACTCCTTCCTGAAGAACCTTTAGCTGAACTCACTGACAATGTCTATTGGTTTCACAAAATCATAGAGTCATTAAGGTTGGAAAAGACCTCCAAAATCATCAAGTCCAGCCATCAACCCAACAACACCATGCCCACAAAACCAAGTCTTGAAGTGCCATATCTACATGTTTCTTGAACACCTCCAAGGATGGTGACTCCACCACTTCCCTGGGCAGCCTGTTCCAATGCTTGACCACTGTTTCAGTAAAGATTGTTTTCCTCATATCCAATATAAACCTCCCCTGGTGCAACTTGAGGCCATTTCCTCTCATCACTAGTTACTTGAGAGAAGAGACTAACACCCACCTCTCTACAACCTCCTTTCAGGTAGTTGTAGAGAGCGATAAGGTCTCCCTTCAGCCTCTGGTTATGTCAGGTCTCCTTTTCTTTTAAATAAGCAAATGTTTTTCATTTGCTAACCCAGAGTTGAAAGCCATTATCTTATTCCACTTCCTTTCCACTTCCCTTTAAATTTTGGCTCAATTTCAGAGTAAAAACTGTTTACCCAGCTTTACTCAAGTGGATGTCCCTTCAGGTTGATTCAACTTGCCAAACCTTTACTTTATTAATTTTTCTTTTCCAACTTGAATTCTCAGTGCTATGTACATATAAGTACTTATTTTATTGCCAACATATATCAGTAGATGTGTGATTCCTTTGCAATCTAAAGACAAAAACGTTTTGGGTTCACTGCCATATTACTCCCACTTTGAAGAAAGGGCTCTCATCTCTGGAGACCTAGAGTTTCACTGGATTATTCTTCTTTTATCTTTTCTTGTGAATACATTACCAGACTGTCATTGCATTAATTTTCATTGGGTTCTCCATAGTCATGCATTCTTTTAGGAAAGGAAAAATTATATGTATGTTGATTTCAATACAATTAAGTAGCTCTTTCTAAATGTATCTTATCTTATTCATATTAAGGTAAGTGCATTACCACATTTAGGCATGTTTAATAAGTGAGGACTGTAAAGTCCATTTGAATTTCATATTTGTTCTTCCTTCCAAACTAGCTTAATTATACTAACATCTGAAGGCAGTGCCTGCTTACAAAAGCTAGTTAATGAAATACTGATATTCAGACTCCTAGAGAATAAGCAACAGAAAATTTCTCTCAGAGCACAGTATAGCAAAATTTTAGTTAAGAATCTTCATATCAGCCCATTTCTGAATAAAAACCTTCCTTTAGTTCAGTGATTCTAGTGTAACCAG
This sequence comes from Antrostomus carolinensis, assembly GCF_000700745.2. Classification (NCBI taxonomy): domain Eukaryota; kingdom Metazoa; phylum Chordata; class Aves; order Caprimulgiformes; family Caprimulgidae; genus Antrostomus; species Antrostomus carolinensis. The sequence goes on along the minus strand of NW_010319561.1, from coordinate 151,505 downwards.
ACTACTTTAAAAGACCATTCTGTACCTTTCCCTCTACAGTATTACCTTCATATTATAGCCTTTATGTGCTGTACTTTTCACGCTTGAGAGAGTCATGGAATGACTTTAAGAAGGTGACCCTTTAGAAAGCTAGTAAACTTGCAGAAAAACCTTGTTTTATTATGTTAACTTTGGCCTACAATGAAGGATTATAACAGTGCTTCAGCACCAAGGAGGTGCTATAGGCAAGGATATTAAAAAAAAACAACCCACCTTGTTTTTGCACTGTTGCTTCTTTATAATATTGACTCCCTGCACTTTCCCTCCTCTTCTCAACACACCAACATATATGCACGTTTTATCTGCTAGTTGTTCAAGATTTTATTAAATAAAACCCTGTAGGTTGTAGGATGAAGGATGAATGGTTAGAATCAGCCACCGCTTTTCAACAGCCATTACCTACATGCCTTAGGAACACTAGGATTCCAAAAGCAGATAGACTTGCCCTAGGTACCCAGCCTTCATTTCATTAAATGGTGACAGCATAACATGCCAGATGTACTGTTTTGGACTTACAGAAGTCCTTCATCTTGGAGAGCAGTAGTGCTCTTGGTACATAAAAATCTGTCAAGGGCTGAACCAACCAAGTAGCATAAATGCCTAATATAATCTGAACTGGTACTGACATATCTCTGTGGTTATCTGGGTGACTTGGAATAAAGGTAGAATATATTTCCACTCAAGTAGTTACACTACTACAGCAAGATTTTTGAGATGAGCTTGCTAGCTTAAAAGCTGTGAAAGTTTAAGTTCATTAATATCTATTCTTAATTAATTTATATTTATTAATTAGGTAGACTCGCAATACTTAATAAGAGTGGGTACGGTTAAAGCAAGCTGCTCATAGCTGATCTCTAGTATGTGCACTGTCTGTTGCTATACCTATCCATTTATCGTTTAAGATTGGCAAATCAGTTTGGTAAACTGAATGTCTGAAAAGACTACGGCTCAATAAATACGTCCTTTCCTAACTGAGGAATGAAGGAAAATCAGGTAGTGAATATGGTGGTTAATAGCCTGCCCGTAAAGGAAGACAAAAATCTATTTGGAGATCTCATCAAGTTTTCAGATAGTAAAAACCAAATGCAAGTTAATGCCTTTTATAAATTTGCCACAGCTTCTATTTTAGTTTAAGATCTTTAATAATATTAAGTAATATTGAAAGACTTTATTGTTAATTCAAATGCCTTAAAAAATGTTTGGCTATTCACATAGTGTGTCCTAAAACCTGCTATTTTTCAGTCAAATAAAATAAATAAACTTTTGCTTTCTAGCTTAAAAATGTAACTGGTCTACCTGTTGTTAAATGTTACAGGAGTACCAAGATTTTCAATGTAATTTATTAACATATTAAAATCATCTAAAGTACCTAAAAACTAGAGAGCTTCAATAGATATAATCAACTAAAAAGAGAGTGAAGCAATTCCAAGCATGCCATTAAAAAATCATGAGTTCAATTTTATTGTAAAAAAATAACTGATCATTACTAGTTAAAAGATATAAACAGAATTCAGGGAGTTTTAACATAATTCAGATGCCCATCACAAAAGGAGGCTTTCAATCAAAACTTCCCCTTAGATATGATTACACTGATTTATAACCAGAATGGAGCTGAGAGAAGTTCAAGATAGGTCAGGTTAAGTCGTGGACATGAAGGAAGCAGTTGCAAAACAAGTTAAGCACACTACCTTTGGCCCCTGTTATCTCAGACGTGGGCTAATTGAACAGCAACTTCCCTGAGCTCTAAGCCTTCCTCTCAGGTGGATAAGAAATAAATTAAGGAGGCAAGGTTTCAGACAGGTAAAAATTTATTAGGTTTCAGACAACTGTAACTTAGAAGTAAATGAGAAAAATTACTAAGGCCATAAAAACACACAGTTAAGACGTGGAATTTTAAGAGAAACAGAGAGGAGCCAAGGCCAGAAAAGAAAATGCAAAAATAAGATGAGATCTATGATACAATAATCTTTAAAATGAAATTTTAGGTATTCTTCATTACACTGCTATGTTTGGTTTCTGTGAAAATTAGTAGACAAAAGAACCCTATCTACTGTACAATAATAAATGTACCATGCAACTTGCAAAATGTTAATTATAAGTGCAGTGTTGTAGTGTCACTATGTTGTAGTGTCAGCTGTCTTCCTAAAAGAAGGTAAATGTGGGAAGAAGTAGCAGCATGCCAAGCATCCCCTTGTATATGAAAGGGGAACCAGTCTCCTCTGACAAACGAGTATTTCCTTGGCATACTAACAAATGCCAAGCAGAGTTTGAAAATTTGTTTGCTTCCATGGCAATGAAAACCTATGCCCCTAGACAAATGGGAGCTATAAAACTGGAGCTGGAGTCCCATTCTAAAAGTAGCCCTCTGAAGGCAGACTGCAGTTGAGTTGGTCATTTGTTTCCATGGCTAAGGGATGTCTCAAATGGAAATGATAGCTGGAGCTGGAGATTAATGTTGGCTATATATTTAGGTTTCCCCTAAATGAAAAAGCACTTTGAGGCACTTTTGTAATGTTTCCAAGTTGTGATCAAGAACTCGGCCCCTTGTTTCCTAGAATAAATGTAGCCTTAAGCTTGCCCGGTATCAAATTACCTGGGGTAACCTGACAAGCAGAGTACATATCACGTACGTAGCTGTTTCTGGAGAAATTCAGGTTTTGAAGAAAACAGCTTTGGCTGCTTGTTATGTAAAAAAATTAAAGAATGACAGAGCAGAGCAGTTTTCTTACCAAACTATGACAGTGGTGCCTTGAAAGCCAGGATATGGAGCAGTATTTTTCCAGGTGAACATTGTCTTATGCCTTCTGATAACGGTAACTTGTCAAGAGGTCTCCAGGAGTCAAGGAAATCTCATCTTACTCTTGAAAGCTTCATGCCTTTAGAACTTCAAATAGCAGTGGTCCATGAATAAAAACCAATGGTTTCATTAACTCTTGATTAGCTCTTGATGTAGTTAAGTGGAAAAATCCACCATCAGCAACTGGCATTAAAGTAGTATGCTATCCGGACAATGAAAATGAAGAAGTTCTGGCTCTTGTCTTGTCTTCTGAAAAACACTGTCCATGTGAAGCATTTAAAACATTTGCCTTTGCTATTTAATAAGCTGGGTGGCACAGTTGTCAGTACATCTTACAACTAGGTTAGTAATTGTTCTGCTATTTTGCTACAGCTGAACATTAAGTGTTATATGCTAGATCTTTTTCTTGTTTTAGTTGGACAATTTTAATAGCAATGCAGAACGTAGTGTATGAGAATAGAACATTGACTTACAGGAAAGTAGGTCCCAAGAAAGTTGCTAAAGACAGAAGGAAAACACCAATTAAAGTCTTCATATTTTTTGTCCTATTATACTACTGTGTTTGTCATGTATGTGTTAATGAGATGTTGGCTGACAGAAAAGTCCAGTTTTAAAATGTTACTTAGTTAAACAAGCAAATTCCTTTCTAACTGGCAAATACAAAGTTCTTTTTATTAGCAAAAGATACCACCTTAACAACTGCAAGAAAGGACAATTTTTAGATTAAAGAAACAGGATATCATTCAGACTAACAGAAAAGAAGAATAGCTGGAAGAGCCTGGGGAATAATTCATGCATGTTCACCTCTATTTCTAACAGTTCAAGCTGGTTGCTTTCAAGTCAGCCTTAGCAATCTGTAATCACAAACTCTTTTGTAATATAGCAACTACTCTTTTTCCTCTCCACAGCCTTAAGTGAGTACAGTTTCAAAACTCAATCTAACATCCAGATTTTTTAAAAATTGTGACTATAAATGAGAATGTACTGGATTGCTAAAGAAGTCTTGAGACTATTGCAACTGTTTTCAAGTTGCAAAGGCATTAAGATTGGAGAAAACACATTAAATTCTATCTTATATTCTTCCAACAAATATTAATTTTAGAACAAGCCAGAGAGCATAAAAACACAATATCATGAACAAGCATTAGAATAAAAGGTTAAGATAAAACGTATTATGTACAATGCCTAATTTTTGAACATGCTGTGCTTCAATCAGCTGTCCCTATTCTTTATTCAATCTCCTTTGCAAGGGCACAAAGGAAAACAAAATTAGAGGGAACACATCAAACCTTTTCACAAAGGATAATTTTCCAATGACAATAGCAAATCCTTGACGTTTGCAAGAAAATATATTACAGTTTGAACTGGAGATTTTGAAAGTGATTTAAAAAAATATTTTTATCATAAACACTTGGAAAAGAAATCACATCAATGGAGGAAAAATCCAACCTGAAAAATATTTTTATGAAGTTTATGAAAACTTATAAACTTTTTATGTACTAGTTGAGTGAGACAAATTTACACTACTCAGCTAAAACTAGGTATTGCATCCAGGCTTAAAGAGTGAAAAGCAAAGAAAAGTGGTGTATTAAAAGTTTTCTCCCTTCTAAAATCAGTATCATGTAGGGGTAGATGCTACTGTCTTTTGCATGAATTAAGTAAACGATGTCTCATTAAAGAAAAGATAAAGTAAGAGAGGAAAGACATTTAGTTTGATGAAAACATTGCACTAGGTGGAAGCCAAGCTTTCACCTCTTGCAGCACAATCACATGTCTCAGAGACTTTATGGCCCAAAATCTCTCAGTGAAATGAGTCCAGTGGATAAAAATATATAGTTATATCTTTAGTAGTTTTGGAATACGCAGAAGTTAAAGGAATATCCACAGCAAGGAATTGCTGAAGTGATTCCCTTCCAACTGTTGCTCATTGATAAGCAAAGTGAATGAAATATGAAACATTTCCTTGTTTTTGCTCTTTTCTTATTCTTCCATTGTATTTTTATTCCTTTGGTAACCACATATGACCACTGTTATAGAGACTGGATGCTAGCTTAAAAGGATTCTTTCTCTGAATTACTATAATCATGACTGTTCTTATGCTCTCTTGACTTGTCTCTGTTGATTAAGCTCTAGTGGAGTCTGTAGATCATTGGGCCCAGACTTTACATTCATGGTTACACTTATGAAAATTGTATGTTTTTTAGAAGCACAGTTTCACCTAAGTCATTGAACGGGTTAAAGATGATGTCTTCAGTCTTTTAAGCTGAAGTATATATACAATGTCTACATAGGGATTCCCAAATCTGCCTTTATCCTAAACTGTGTCCTGCAGTAGCATTGTTTAGATTTGCAATTCAGTAATTTGTTGGTTCCTGTCACAAGAAATATCTGTGGTGAAGAGACTTTATGTGAAACCTGGAAGCCACAGAGAATTTCCTGTGATACCCGGGATTCTCAGATACTCTCCTAATAGTATGAACTCTCTGTGATTCAGCTGTATGTGGAATCTGTGAGGCAAACTCCTATGAAAGTATGACTTCAGACTTTTTTTTCCTATAATGACTGTTGTACAAGCTGGAGGTGCTTTAAGTGGAAGAATCTCTGAATTACTAGGCAAATAGATAGCTAAGAGATACTATCGCTGTGCAAACTAATGGGGACCAGGCATGTTTTATTTTTACCTTTAAGAAGCTTGCAGGAGGCAACCATGCAATAGACTAAGAGAGCAAAAATGACCTTGTGTCTGACTGGGCACAAATAATACTCAGAAACAAAAATGTCATTACCTTGTATGTGTAATTTCAAAGAAAATCTGATTTTAGAGTTCATTCTTCTTTTCAGCAACAAGAAATTACTAATGGAAGATATGTATAGAAATATACCAGGGCTTTTCAAAAACAGATTTCAAATTTGGGGTGTAGTAGGTCTATAGGGAAGCTGGAAGGGCAATGAAGTTTCTATTCTTGGTCAGGTAACTTGAAAACCACTGTCAATCCTATCTAAAATTAATTGAAATCTCTGCTAATGGAGATTCTTGGTAATGCTGGAGATGAGCAAGGATGGGAGCTCTCTCAGGGACTCGCAAACGAAGATGGAATTACATTCTTGGCCCCAGCCCTGCTCAGTTATGTACTGCAGACATCACTTCTTGTCATGTTTGGCACTAGAAAACCTTTTTTTAGAGCAGCAGGGGCCTTGATGCTACAGTCCTGCCAGCCTGTGAGCGTGTACTGCATCTCCACTGTGGGGAAAGCCCATCTCCATGACCCACGGGTGGAACAGATCTGCTCGAGAATGGGATCTGTAGAACACTTATCGAAAAGATGTTGTATGGTCAGGTCTGTTGGAGCTCCTGGAGTTAATCTGGGCACAGTTGATCCGGTCACCCAGTCCTCATGCTGCTCTGAGCATAATTTCAGACTGAAGTATGGCAGGAGACCATGTTCCTTGGGCAGCTGCCAGGGATATGTTCTCCAGGAGATGGGTTTTCGCAGGGTTGCAGATCCCCTGGCCAACAGCCAGTTATGAGAATAAGGCTGCTGACACCTCTTTGCCATGGCTGAGGCATGTCCCAGAACAGCTTGCTAACACACCAGCTCTATGGGGTGTTTTCAGCAATTTTACTGAAGGACTCTTTCACACTCCCAGGGTCTGTATTGCAGTCAGTCCCCCTGCAAGCTGCTGCAACAGGCCTGATATTTTCAGTTTGTGCTGGAAAATATTCCTTTGGTTATACAGCTCATTTTTCTTCCTTTCTCCTCCTTTCTGTGTATCTGTACAGAGCCAGGGTTTAAATTATTTATCTCCAGAAATATTTGCCATATGAAGTCTCTCCACTGGCAGCGACTATCAAGAAATATATATGCATAGAAAGCTTTTCCCCCTGCAAACTCTTACTGGCAAGTTCCTGAAGCAAAATCAAGAAACAGAGTTGGAAACTAATAACTGGAAGTTTAAGCTATGGATTATTCTCATGCCATAGATTGTTTGTTGAAGCTTGAAGAGGTGGATCTTTTACGTCATGCATCATATTTACTTCTGAGCAATAGATCGAGCAGCAAAAAATAATCAGTTCTGCTTGCACATCAGGTGAATCTTTTGATGAGGTGTTCTTAGCTGACTGCTCAGACATGTTCCCAAATGCTAACATCACAGATCAAAAATCTTACACAGAAAATGAACTAGAAAGCTCTTAGGACCAGGGTAAATACTATCTCAACAGAAAATGAATTCTGATAGGCTCCTATCAACTTTAATTACTTTAAGACTATTATCCATGTAACAAGGTTCTCTGGCATTTCTAAGGAACAGGTATATTTAATAAATGAAGAACTTAGGAAAAACTATTCCCTAATTACACTCATTAGTAAATTTAAGCTACAAGAAAACCAATAAAGCTTCTGCTGTATCTCATGCAGACAGCAATTAATGAACAGTTATCTTAAGTCTGAATTAGCAAGCACCCTTTGCTTTCTTGAATATGATACCTTAGGCATCATTTCAATGAAGGAATATATCTTATACATATTCTGATTAACTGCACGCTAGTCCTCAGTCTGCAATTTGGAAACCATGTTGTCATTAATTAATGATGCACTGCTGACAGAATAATAAGAGATATGGAAATGAACATATTGAAATTGCACATGTACCAAAAGAAAGGCAAAAGACAAGTTACAGAAATATTCATTTGGATTAATGTTTTTTGTAAAAAACTCCACAAATGAAATAGTGCATGAACTTACTTGCTGTCACACAACTTATTGCACTAAAAGTTCTGTGGTAAAAATGAAGCATTTTGTTTGCCTTTTCACACCTCCTGAATTTTTGTCTTTCTGGCCTGATTTTTGTCAATGCAGCTGTATTCTCTAGCACAGATGTCACAGGGAGGGAATATCTGTGTTGTATGTAAAGGTGTCAAAAATAATTTCTTTAAATTTCTGATTTTTATTTCTTTACCAAGCTGTACTTAAATTCTCTCCCTTTTCCCCCTCAGAAATGGGCTGTATTGCATCTTACCCTCCCCAGAAAAAAATCTGTACTGCATCTTACCCAAAACCAAAGCTTAAGGCAGGAAGGACTTTCGTGTTAACATATATTTGAAATGTTGTCACTAGGTAGCAAAAAATGATTAAATTTGTAAAGAAATATTATCTACACACAGCAAGAAACAATTCAACTAATTAGACACCTTAAAGTGTAAATGCCAAGTTAAACACTTGAGTTAATACTTTCATCAGTTAAATACTGATCAAAAGTGTCTTAAGTAAACAGTTTGGACAATCTGATGCTAAGTATCATTTGAACCAATTACACATGTTTTGTTTCAAACATAACAGTAAATAACCTCTCAGCTTTTGGTTTGATAACCTTTCTCCTTCTCAACCAAAGGTCATTTAAGGTTGCTGCTTTTCCTCCAGTTTGGTCTCTCTTGGAAACAATACAGACTTCAAATCTTCTTTTGGAGGTTATCTAAAACTGGTGCAGGAAAGGGATGAAAAGGCCACCCTAACCTTTTCATCCCTCTGCTTTGCCCTAAATGAGTGATATTTTGTCACTGGGCTATATAATTAGAATGTCCTTCACTTCATTAGATCTCAGGCACCCTGTTGGGCTAGCAACAAACTGAACCATGTTTCCAAGGAAAGCCTTCTCTCTTGTATGTAATGTCTTAATTAAAAAATGAAGTCATTCTGAATCTTAAAACTTGGACAGGTTTAATTTTGATCACAAAGACGAATGCAAAAATAATTGCTTCCTTCTATAGGAAAAACCCAAAAGGTATTGGAAAAGTGTATTAATCTGCCTCAGTGTCGAAAGGCCTCTGAGTGTTGAGAGAGAAAGTTTCAGCGTGACTGAGAACTTCTGTAGGTGGCATGGTACTTAGGAAAAATGGTGAAAAACAGTGTTCTGCTTCCACAGCTGCATTTTTGGAAATGGTTAACTACAAAACACTAAAGAGCAAAGGAGATAATCAGCTTTAACCAGGGTATTCTTTGTCAGATGTAGTCCTTTCTGGTTAAACATTAGAGACCAACTTTGCAAGAGAAATTGAAATGACAAAAATTCCTCTTCAGCAAATAACAAGTCAGAGTAAAGAAGCTGTTTATGAATATTATTGCTAATCAGTGCTGGAGAGAACTTAGTTTTGTGCTTATGTAGTTGGCAAAATGTAGATCTGTGGGAGTTCTGTAAACCAGGATGGCACCCTCCATCACCCATACTGAGAGTCAGGACACATTTATGCTGAGTTATCAATGAAGAAAGAAGTTATATCAATTGCAATCAACTAGAGACTTATAGATTCTTCCTCTTACCTTTTAGGACTTTTTTTTTTTTTAGTAAAATCTGAGTACTATGGATGGAAAATGACTTAATACTCATCAGAACAATATTATATAAGTAGAAAAAAATCCTTTTAAGGGCACGCTTTGTAAAAGCACTGTACTTGAATCCCTGCAAGGCCTGGATGGGTATGCACAAAGAGCAAAGTAACGGCTTATACACTGTTTCTCAACCTCTGCCTGCTACGTGAAAAAAACACCATACACCAAACAGCTGTGCAAAACATGCCCTGAAGAAAACATACTGTTAGGTCACAAGTCTATGCTAAAGAACATGCAGAATTTCTCAGTCTAGAACCTGGTGTCATAGAATCATAGAATCCTTTGGTTGGAAAAGGCCTTTGAGATCATTGAGTCCAACCGTACCTATCTACTACTAAACCCTATCTCCTAGCACCCCATCTACCTGTCTTTTAAATACCTCCAGGGATGGTGACTCAACCTCTTTCCCAGGTAGCTCATTCCAGTGCCTAAGTGTGATCTTAAACAGTCTGATGTGGAAGGATTTGCTGACATAAACAGTTTCAGCAGTAGATTATGGAGATCTACAACTTGTGTGCTTGGTGCACGCGCACAGTTTTTGTGCTCTTTATGTGTAGCAAGTGTGATGTGGGTCCAGTCTTTTTGGTCCCATCCACACCTGCAAATCTGAAAGGGTGAGCTCAAAGGTGATAAAGCATCACGTGGGAGGGCAGAGTGAGGAGTAACTGTCTAAGTTATAACAAATTAATTGTCGCAAGGATAGAACAGAAGTAATAGAAAAAGATAGTCTAGGGCAAACACCTGTAGTCTGGGGAATTACTACAGTTAGAGAAAAGGTCATGGAAATATTGAAACAGAAACTGTACTGCAGCACAAAACTTAAATATAATTTTTCAGCTGTGGAATTACAGTGCTTGCAAGACTAAAAATTGTACCTAGTTTAACCCAAATGTGGTTATTCTTTAGTTCTTCTCTTGGACCATTTTTTATTTATTTTTTTTTTTCCTAACAAACAGGTCATTTGACTTTAGTACCTACATTTTAGAAATTATACTCTCAGGATTAGTTTTAATAATATTGTGTTGTTTTTAAGGCAAAGCACTGTTTCTGTCAACTGTCAACATCTGAACAAACTTGTACCAACTGAGCTAAGTTCCCCTGATGCAAGACAACTTGCTTTCTGCATACACACAAAAAAGCTAAAATTTCCAAAATACTTGGAAGGCAATGGTTTGGTAAGATTCTACACATGCTTTTGTGATCAGGAGGTTTAAAACACTAGTGCCAATGGTCTTTCTGGTTATGACAAGAATTAGATTGTTTTTCCCCTTTGTTTTCCCAATGCTAATGAGCAAACTATACAAAGGTATGAGCCATATGTATAAAAATAATTGCAACTCAGCAAAACATTTATAATCATTTTGCTGCCAACACTATGGAGGCAGTTGAGAAGTATTAGGCAGTGTTTTTGTACAGACTGAGAAAGACTGTCGCTCAGCTGGATACCAAGAGGCACAGTATTTGCAGTTGGACAACTAAAGCCTTGGTTTTCAGACTGTATCCCTAGTTTGTTAGTCCTTGTGTTTAATGTGTCTCCTGGCTAAACAGAGGAAAATGGAAGGTAAAATAAATGAGTAAAACTTAGGATAAGTTGGAAATAGGCCAATTAGGAAAGACAGATTATAAAACTAACTTCTCTGTGTCTATCTTGCTGTGCAAATGCAGTTTGCTCCGGGATCTCATGAAGTTCAAGCAAGTAGATAAGATCAGATATTGCAAGGGTTCACATATGAGGTCAGTGTTTAAATGTAGCTAACTGTAGTTAGCATTGATCTGTTTAAAGCTTAAAAGTTCCTCTATAGGTCTCCATGAAAGCTTTAAAATAGGTAAGTGAGGTTGCTATGGCATTAGGCAGTAGTCACATTGACAACTAAGCTGCTCGTTCTGGTTTTATTTCTTGGTTTAACTTGCTGCAAGCAGCCATTTTTCTGTTTGACAGGCATAGATATATTAGAGTAAATGATCACACAAGGCCTCTTAGTAAGATGGAGAGCTGGAAGACAGGTACTCGATGCTGTTGACAAGCCCTTGAGGTATTTAACTGGGGGACCAAAAGGTCTTAAAATCAAAGGGATCTAAAAGAGGAAAAACAAATTATGACTTGGTAAATGTCACCTCTGACTGGCTTACCTGAAAATGTAATGTGCTGAGGTGAAGTGTAAATGAAATTGAGTAAGTCTTGAGCTGGCAGGGGATAGTAGTGTTTCTGCTTTCTCTGGTGGGTTTTAAATGACTCAAGCAGTTGCCCTCGTTGCTGAGATTCAAAGGCTATGAACCTGAGAGCATGTATATTTTATGTGAAAATATTGGAGAAGCAAAGCCCTGAGTCACAATAGTGAGGCAGTGACAGCTGCTCGTTCCCCCAAATCCTTCCTGAGCTGAATGCCTTCTTGGGTTTCTCACTGATAGGATTTTCAGAGGGACTGCTTGGAGTGCCCAGCAGAGACCTGGCACTAAGATAACAAAAGAGTCCTTGGTTGTGCTGAAACTGTACAAGTACTCAGCATGAAAGTAAACTTTATTTGTTTAAGTGTTGGTATAAAAACCATTGATATGAGCCATACTAGCCCCTAGTCTTTCAAAAGCTTGTTGAATTCAGTAGAAACTTGCACTGCCTCCAGAAGTCGACTCTCAGCTGAAGATTTCCTAATCCTTGCAGCAGCTGCAGCTTCAATTCTTAATGAAGGGGGTCCCTTGCTGACCCTCTGAACAATGTATTGCATGGGCAACAAACCCTGCATTTGTATGCCTTTTATGTATACACCCTAGAAAAGGGGCTGCACTTGCTTGACCAACAAGTGATAAATAGCTGCAGAAGCTAGTTCAGCATTCAGGGAACTGTGAAAATATATTCTGGTTGGGAATGTTGTGACAACTACAAAAAAGATACGTTACTTAACTACCTTTGAGCATCTGGCTCTTCCCACAGTACACTTTGTTTGGAAATATGATCTCTACAAACAGCTTCTTATTTCATAGCTGAAGAGTAGTAACTGAAGACGTTCAGACAAATTTGCCATGAAAGTATTGTATTCCTTTTATCTTTGGGCAGAGAAAATTCTTCAGGCGATGTTTCTTTTGATCGGTAAATTCCAACCCAGCAGTCTGCTGCTGGCAGCTATGAAGCTGTAGGTATCTGTCTGTTCTGTCTTGACAGTGTGGCCTAAAACAGAAACGTATGAAATTCATTCTCCAAATGCCTTGACAATGCCAGCCAGGCACGATGACAGTGAGACTAACTGTGGCAATGTTGCCCTCTTAGACCTGGGGAAAGACAGGAGGTGTGTTCATGACATACAGCCTGTGGGATAGTCCAAGGACTGTAGCCAGGAACCCAGCTAACAAGAAAAAATCCTCATTGTCAGGGGTTACAGCTTGCTTGCTTTTATCAGTTCCCTGAAACTTGGCCTGCAGCGCAGCAGCACTTCTGCCACCCAGCTAAGATTGATGTGGTCTGAACAAAAGCAGCATGAATCATAGAAAAGGTCTAAGCTGCAGGTGTTCACCTCCCTGGACATGCCTGTAACAAGAATTTGGGATTAATATTCTCTGTTCAGCAAAATATGGATCTTTTTCTTCAAGCTCTGCTGAAGGTGTCAGTCTATTTACGGCGAAGACTCTGTTTTAAGCATGATTACCCAGACTTAACAATTGAATCTAGCTATACAAGATCTTTATTTTTTTCTACTCTTACTCTTTCTAAGAGACAGGTATTTGTCTGGTGAGATCCTCTATACATGGGTAGAGAAAATGATTATATTAACCTATCTGAGTAATTGATGTGCTCAAATAGACTGGTTACTCTTCTTTCTTGTACCAATACATTGACAATACTGCTTTGGAGATCTTACTGAGTAGTTTACTTCTCCCAAAGGCTTCAAAACCAAAACTGAGTCACAGTTCTGAGTTTACAGTTGCTGTAAAGGCGAAATGTTTAAAAATCAGAAGGAAAGGAAGAAGAGCAAAATGAATATGCACCATGCGCTGTTAAATTATTTAACCTATATAATAAAAGTGAGGGAGTATATGCTGGTAGTAAAATATTTGACAAGTAATTTCTAATAAAGAGTGAAAATCATGATCTTGGCAGGGGAATAAAATAGAGCAATGCAGGATAACCTTCTAGATGATATTGTCTAGGGGGTTGGTAGGGCTGGCAATACTGCTAACACACAGAAGCTGCAGAGAGCTACTGGCTAAGCTGGATGGGAATGACTTGTCTGGAATACAGAACTGCAGCCAGTCATTAACTGTTGATCTGCTTGTTTCAGAGTCCCAAACCTGCATCTCATGAGTGTGCCTACAGCTAAAGCTGAAGTGAAATATTAAAAGTTTTGAGATAACAGATGACAAGAATCTGCTGCACAATGTAAACTGATTTTGCAGAGAACAGATGGTGTTATGTCCTGTTATCTCTACTCACGGTGGTTGTCAGAAATGTATCAAAGTCTAGTACCCAAAAAAATGGGAAACACTTACCCGTCCACTAGGAGATGGCATGTATATTAATTGTATCACAGCAAAAGCAGACCACTAACTAATAAAAAGATGTTAGTTCATGTCAGGATGAGCTGTGGGATCACCTCAAACACACCTCAACTCAGAACCACATGTGAAATACTTCTGTAGCACAGCTAGTGAAAATGTACTTTGTAGTATGTGATAGAAAGGACCCAGTAACCCTGACTAGTGCACTTGAAACTCACAGGAGAATCGGGCAAGGGTCAGAATGTAGCCCTCTACCATCCTGAAGTATCTCACCTCTGCTAGGCATTTTAAATCTATGATCTGTGTTGCTGGTTGTGAGAGACATCTTGCCATGCCATTGGCATGTGTTTTAGTACTCGGCATCCTTAATATCCTTAGATAAAAAGAATAGCAACTGTGAACACCATGAAGGGCATTAAAATAATATTTAAACTGAATGTCTAGCCTAAGTACTCAGTTCTCAATCATTTTTATTTCAGTATCATGTCAGACTGATAACTGTTTTATTTTAATCAATGAAGCACCATATTCAAGCTATTTTAGGGTTCAAAGACTATCAAAGTTTGGAACTCTTGCTTAGATAACAGAAGCATCACAGTTCAGATACCTTTGCAGAACTGGAAGTTGCTCCTTGTGGTTCAAGCCCAATGTGCTATAAATACAAAAGCTGAAAAACTGTGAATTTATACTAACTGTGAACAGAGACAGAGTGATAAAGAGCTTTATATTAATCTGGATTTCCCTTTCAGATTGTTAGAGTCAACATGGCCTATTTTCAAGGACCTTGGCAAGACCTACTTATCTGTGGCTGAGGTGTCTGTGACTGTAGACAAATATTTCTCAGTGCTTTCAGTTGTGATTATATTTCCATTTTAAGACCACATGGATAGCACTTGGTCACTCTTTTTGTAATTCTGTCTCATGTTTGACACAGCCTGAAGTCATACTTAAAGCCTAAATTTAAATGCTGAATACTACACTTTCCTCTTGCCATATGAGAATGCCCTGTGTACACATATCTGCATATGGCAGACCCGCCCCTATATTTTCATCTTTAACAGCAGAAAAAATGAGGGTGAGACATACTGTGTTCACTAGATGGCTCTTGAATATTGATGATGAAAACACAGATGGGAACTAAAGTTACGTCAGACCATTGTAGATATAAGACAGGTAGGATTTTTCATAGGAAGCATAATTCATCTTTGGAAAGGCTTTTTGAGACCTGTGGCAGATTCACTTGGCATTTAGTAACTTCCAGCAGTCAGGAGTACAAAGCTGGAGAGATGTATATTGGTTCACACATGTCTGAAGGAGTGTTGCAGCTCAGGGCTCAAACAGTAGACAGTGTTGACTGACAGGGTGACCCCTTGTCAAGCAAACCACTAATCTGTAGCAGAACTATAGACTTTGAACTTTGTGATGCTGAATATTACAGTTCAAGGCTATATGGAAGAAACACTGAATTAGAAACCCAAACAGTAACCTCACTCTGGGAGTTTCCAATAGCATTGCAAAGCTGTGTCCAGGGTTTTGTCTGAAGCACAGACCAGGCACTAAGGTTGTCGAATTAGACACATTTCTTGCATACTGCTTAAAGGAAACATGTCTGTACAGGCTCAGGGTAGATAGAATAAGACAATGCACTCAAGTTTTCTTGTATGGTACAACCAATTTGTTGGAAGTTAGGGCTACCACTTCTGGTGATTAACCACCATCAGTTAAAATTATAATTGGTTTAACAGTAGAACTATGGATATATAATTTCTATAATAATGATGAAATAAACCTCATCATCTCTTAAATGCTGACTTGGAGACCGAGAGGCAGAACTTGAATAGACACTTGGAATTTCACAACAACTTTTATGTTACTTCAGTGAAAATATCTTTACTCTACATGTATCCTTGCCAAAGGGTAGAAATGTGTTTGCACACTTAAGAAACCATGATGAAATTGAAACCTGAAGATCCTTCACACCTTGAAATAGAGAAAGAAACTGGAAACCGAAATGGAGAGAAGAGGAGGCCATAGATTTAAATTGATTGGAGTTGAGAGGAAGTTAAAAAGAGTTTTTAAAAGAGTCATTTCAGAAAGACATGGTTTCTGATTGAAAGTCTGTCTACAAACCTGATGAAGCAGAAGATAAGTTTCAACTAAGAAAGAAGAAGAGATGACTGCTGTGGCTTCATCTGCACCTTTTGTGCTTACACTTCAGGTTCTGTTGTTGCCCAGACTGTGCTGAGCTGTGAGTGATTTCTTTTATGAGCTTTTTATGTTACGAAAGGCTGGACTGTTACAAGAATAAACAGTTCTTCTGGCATTGCCAAACACAGAACATAGAAGGGAAAGATATGTTAACTAGAATGCAGGTGGGATGTGCTAAATGGGTATGGAGCTGTGCAGGGTGGTGGTGTCAGGAGGAACCCCCTTTGTGATTATACATTAGTTTAAGACTAACCCCACATAGTGATCTGTCAAGTCTGAGAGAAAAGACACATAGGAACTAATTTTTCTTTTTGATGGGCCACAGTGGGATTGAGGAATGAAAAAGAAAAGCAAAAATGGATTCAGCCAGCAGTACTTTGGAGGTAATGTGGTAAAAATTGGAAGGGTGCTAGCAGCCTTAAGAAAAGAGATGGGGGTTCAGTAACACAGGCTCATTCCTATGGTACTTTAAGACACTAACTGCCTTTGTAGCTGGTAAGAATGTTTGCAAGCATAAAAGCATCAAAATAATAAAGTAACCATTCAAACAACAGATAATGAACAAGAGAAACAAGTCTACTTTTGCAAAGTGAACAAAAGATGATAAAATTATGTTAATTTTGTGAAACTGACAATGCTTTTACTGATGCATAATGGAAAATTAGTATAACCTTAATAAGTACCTTCAAACAAATGTTTTGATTGTTTGCTCTATGAAGTCCTTATCTATTGGGTTTTTTAGTCAGCCATTAGAAAACAGTAAGACTTGCAGTGTTGGTACATTCTTACCCACAAAATTATTTTGACCATTCCTAATTTATGCAAGTTCTGTAAAGCTACATAAAAAAGTAATTTGGAGCCCTTAAATTTAAGCTGAAAAAATGGTGGGAAATGACATGATTTATTTTATGAAAAGCAGTAATAAATGAGATCTTATTTGATAAAAAATAGATAAAATAACTGTATCTCCTTTCTTTACTTACCCAAGCAATTTTCCTTTTTAAACTAAGAAAATACTCGTACATGTGATTACTCATATTGACTTTCTGCATGGCCTTTCCCTCACTTGTTAATAGGGAAGTGGCATCAATATTTACTTCAAGAGATGCTCCTGAAATTATCTATATGTTAGAAGTAAAGATTTACAGTTTGTTCTATTGAAGGTGAAATTATTTAGATAAAGTAATAATGGAAAAGAGAATTAGAGATTCCTGATGAAAGTAAAGAGCCAGATACCACTATGCTCACTTTGTTCTAACATTTATTAGTTTTATCACAGCTGGTCTTTGGAAAATTTCCTGTAAGCATCCAGTCTTTCTTGGACACTTATTTAAGATGCTGTCTTCACCATTGCCTTAATTTATACAGAGTAGACATCTGCTTGACATCGCTTGCATTATTTGCACTGATTATTTCCCCTGAATCAGACCAGACCCTCTTTTACCATGGACGTGGTGATGAGACCAAAGAATCTTTCATTTACATAAGTGAATTAGTGCATCATTGAAGCCTGTTATTTTGCATCTTTTCTGAAATTCTGTATTTGTTCTGTGTAGGTTAAATAACAGCTGCTGGAAACTGTGGTTATGACTTGGAAAAGATAATAGAGTAATATAGTGTATGTTTTCAGTAGATCAGCTCAGCTGCTTGCCATTCAAGGCTGGGAAATGAGAAGCGGTAATCTGTTTTTCTGCATTTATTCTCTACTTTGTCAGTAAAAGTTGCATCTGAAGGGCTGAACAAATTGCAACCAGCTTGTCAGATAAGGTTCCAAAATATGTGCGCGTATCCAGCTTCCCTCAGTCCCTCATGGTTTCAATGATAACTTTAGGCTTGAGCTATTTCAGGAGCTGCCCTATTTAAATGAATATACAGCTGAGAGTGGGAAAAGAAGGTGCAAACTGATAGTGTTAACCCTGAGTGGGTTCCTTTGAAAATTGTTTTCTTCTGAAATTTATACAGCTTACCTTGTATTCCAGACGTTTTTTGTTCATTCCTTTTTTTTCTGATCACTCCTCACATACTGTAAAAAACAATTGAGAGGATATAATTGAGTTTTGACAAGGGAAGCAAGTGCCTTGAATTTGAAACCTGAAAACGGAGAGACTGAGCTGATAGGGGAAAGCAGACAAGAAGTTTACTTCGTTGTGGGCAACAAAATGCTCAATCAGATGTATTTATTGAAGTCTGTACAGTACCACCAAGTCCTGGGTAGGAGCTTTGTCCTTGCTTTCTTCTCAGTAAAAGAAACACAAATTACATTGGGTGCCCATTCCCTAGGTGGTAAATGTACCATCTGGCTGTTCGGTGCTTGTTGTCTCTGCTTTACCCTGGCTCTTGGAAGAGAGATTAGGAATCAAAACAGAGTTCCTCTTGGTGTCAGCTGGAACAGAGCTTTGGGGGGAAATGTTTGGTACTACTTATCCTGTTTAGATAAGCTTTACTATTTTCACACCAGAAGTTAAAGATATTCAGGCACCTACACTTTTATGCTTGCCTAAGTATGATGCTGCCCTTAATTAAAGGTTCCAAATTCACTGAGATATTCAGATTATCATGAAAACTAGTAGCTTGACTCTCAATAGGAAATCAAATATTATTTACCAAAATTGGAACCCAAAGTAGCAAAAGCCTTTTTGCATTTTGAAATAATAATCCTCATGGCTAATACAATGTTAAGCCAATTCCATTTTTCATTTCAGAGGCACTGGACACCAACAATTTTTTGTAAATAGATATTTCAAGATTCAACTGGAATTTCAAATTCAACTCGTATCAACTTCTGACCTACTGTCCTCCTATTCTGTACACTAAGACTACCAAAGTCTGTAATCATTTTCTACACAGTGTTGTGTCTGTCAAATATAATTCGTTAAAGTTAATTAATATTTCCTTACACGGTGCCATACTTAACAGCTGGTAGCAGTCATAGCTAACAGATTTAGAGCTTTACTTTTTTTTTTTTTTTAAGAGAAAAAATGGAGATTGACAGTGCTGTCATATGTGTTTGCTTAGTACTACCTGTACTGCCTATATTCTGTCACTCTGAAGAAAATATGCTATTGGAAGCCCAGAAAGTTGTTCTCCCTGCATGATTGTTGAAAGGGGTTTGACTACCACCTTGCTCTGTAAGAATGGGAACAGATGAAAAATCTGGCAGCAAAAAATATTAATTTTTTGATGGGAAGCAATGCTCATTCTAAATGCATTTTACAGTAGACTGCATTTAAATGAGGAAGTGAAAAGCTGTACTAAATAACTTTTAAGATCTCAGTTATTAGTAAAAAAAAACTCCTCTAGATGTAGAGGAATTCAAATCAAAGCTCAGTTACTTTGAAGACTGAAGCAATTGTAGAGCACCACTTAAGACAACCTACAAAAGCACTTGTTCTTCAGTTACTTTTTTTATAGCTTTTCAGCTCTGATTCAGTTACAGCTGGTCTGTGATGGAAATAACAAAGTCATCTCAATTTTTACTTGTGGACAGAATTATCCAAAGCTAGCAAATTTCTAGATGAAAATGGATTTAGGAGAAGTGGGAAGATGTTACAGGCTCTCCAATGCGAGCAACATTAATGCAGGCTTACACCTTGCTGCTGCAAAAGAGCACTGTTTTTAATGGTGATGTCTGCAAACCACCTCTCCTTGTCAGTCCTCTGGTCCTCCATGCTGGGATGGACTATGAGGATGCTAGTTTCTCAAGAGTATTTCCTAGTTTATATTTATCTGTAGTTTGTTCAATTTAACTTGACCAATTAATTGTCCTTTGTCCCAGGACTGGTCAAGCACACTGATGCACAGTTTCAGTGAGATGGTATTTGTATCATATAAGCAGAAAAATGTAGGTAGACCAAGGGAATGCAATTGCTAAAAAGAAGTTAATTTCCATTCTTTTGAGATAGTAACAAAAAAAAAAAAAAAAAGGGAAAGAAAAAAAGGCTAGAACAGAAAAGGAAATTATCTTGCTTTGGTTTCCTGTGACTTTCCTTTTCTCAGAAAAAGGCAATAACTTTGGATGAAGGAAAACAAATTTAAGCTGCTGATGACATTTCAAAGTTGTTTGTCAGTAAGAAGGTGTTTGCAATCTGATCTTTAACAATTCTGTAAGTAGCAAGTAATTTCCATTTGTAATATCTCAGCTTACTGAGTTTAAGATGTACATTGATCTAGGGTTTTTTTTTTTTTTATGGTATGCTGCAAAATGCTTTAACCACTACCTTGCAGACACATAAATTAAAACTATAATATATAAAATTACTTAAAGGCAGCACAGTTAAGGGACTTGTCCTGAAAAACTGCAGCAGTGGCCTTTCTTATAGCTAGTAAAGTCTCCTTATTCAACTCATACATGCTTTCACCTCACTAAGATATTATATTTAAAACTTCTCAAGCTTTTAACTCTCTTTTGGAAAATTTTAGTCTGATGAGCATCAACTGCAAACACTATGCCAACTATGCAAACACTATGATTACAACAAACACATTGCAGTCAAAGGGTAACAATATTTCCTAGCATAAAAACTTCAATAAACCCAGATGTCATAAATTTCCATG
The DNA here is from genome assembly GCF_000700745.2 of Antrostomus carolinensis. Classification (NCBI taxonomy): domain Eukaryota; kingdom Metazoa; phylum Chordata; class Aves; order Caprimulgiformes; family Caprimulgidae; genus Antrostomus; species Antrostomus carolinensis. The sequence continues at coordinate 131,033 of NW_010319561.1, read as the reverse complement.
GCAGACAAATGCTTAACATCTGACAGTGCGGTACTGAGTGACCTTGGCTGCAGCGTTGACAGATCAGTATAAGTGAAAGGGATTAAGTTCAGTGGTCTTGGACTTCTCTAATGGGGTGCTACTAGTCGGTCTGATTGCAAATGGCACCAAGCTGGGTGGTAGTGTTCATTTGCTTGGAGGTAGAAAGACATTACAGAGAGACCTGGACAGGTTGGATCAGTGAGCGGCAACCAACTGTATAAGGTTCAACAAGACCAAGTGCTGGGTCCTTCTCTTGGGTCATAACAGCCCCATGCAACACTACAGGCTTG
>NW_010319561.1:47919-130484 GCF_000700745.2 Antrostomus carolinensis | reverse complement strand
GACATTGAGGTGCTGGATCGTGTCCAGAGAAGGGCAATGAAGCTGGTGAAGGGGCTGGCGAACAAGCCTTTTGATAAGCAACTGAGAGAACTGGGGTTGTTTAGTCTGGAGGAGGCTGAGGGGAGACCTTATTGCTGTCTACAACTGCCTGTAAGGAAAGTGTAGTGAGGGGTGTGTGTGTCTTTTCTCCCAGGTAACTAGTGATAGAACAAGAGGCAATGGCCTTAAGTTGTGCCAGGGGAGGTACAAATTGGATTTCAGAAAATACTTCTTCACTGAAAGGGTTCTCAGGCACTGGAATGGGCTGCCTAGGGAGGTGGTTGAGTCACCATCCCTGGAGGTGTTTAAAAGACGGCTAGATGAGGTGCTTAGAAATATGGTTTAGTAGTGGACAGGTACGACTGGACTTGATGATCTCAGAGGTCTTGTCCAACCAGGCGATTCTATGATTCTGTGATTCTATGATCTGTTGTATTTGAAAAGGTACATACAGCCCTCCTTATTTGCAAGTAATAAATTGCACTTCCACTGGGTGAAGTAGTTTACCCTGCCCTCACCCAAGCAAAGGAATATGAATTCTAAATTTATCTTTAATATTACAGCTCTGCTGCACATTTTCATTGACAAAGATGTCACACATTACATCTCAGGGCGATTCAGATATGCAATATGATGGACAGGTTATGCTATTTTTTTTAGAGAATGTTTAGCACATATAGTAGCAAGCAGCTTGATAATGCTGTCCCACATGTGGACATGCAGAACTAGTAACCTTGTGGTGTTTGATCACTGGCTTTAAAAAAAAAAAAAAGAGAGAACGAGAGAAAGAGAGAAGGTTTATTTCAATATATTCATTTCTAATGTTCTAATGCAAGGGAAGGAGAGTGCTGAGCTCAGTTATGTCAGTTTACTAATCTACTGCAGATCAGCATGCACTGAATAATATGCATGTATAAATTAATAGGAACAAGACAAGTTACTTATTAAATTAAAAATTTGTGATATTAGATAAAAGTTTTAGACTATGGAGTATTAATACTTGTTCAAGCCATCTGCCCTTCCATGGTGTGTTGTTCAAACTGTTCTGAAGAAATGACTCATTTTGTGTTTTGACTTAACTTGGTTCAGTTAGCTGTTTTGTTTTCAAAGAATTCTACTTAAAGACATTTTATCAGTTTAACTTTGCTATTAAGGATTTGACGATACTTGGATAATCTGCTCTGCTTGACAACATGGCTGAGGAGCAAATGAATAGATAAAATCTCAAGGAATGTTCAGGGGAGAAAAACAGTACATTTATTTCAGGAGTAAAGAAATCAGGTATAGTTTCAACAACAATTTTCAAACTAATCATTGTGAAAATCTGTTTAATTATTGCATATAAAGAACTAGGTAGACTGTGCCTATCTAACAAAATGTATCCTTTGAACTGAGACAATTTCTTGTCCTGATTGAATTAGTGATATTATGAAACTCATAAATTAAAAAAGCAGCACACTACAGATACTGGCTATCAAAAGGAGTCACCACTAAACACTTCAAATTTCCTTGCTCTTAAAAATCTTCTAACCTCATTACTTACAACTGCTATCATACATAATTAGTTGTGCAAACTGTCCTACTGTCAGCATCTGATAGCTCATATTACAGTGGGCATGATAACTGCTTAAAAAACATTCATAGCTTGTGACCTGAAAGCTTTCAGAAATCATGCATAAAATTCAGTCCCTGTTTTGTCATCCTGCTTCCACAGCCATGGAGAGATACACACACCTTAAAGAGACAGAAGGAATAAGAGAGGGACAAGTGTGGGACCAAGCAAAAAGCAGCCCACAGATGAGGTGTGAAAGGCTTTTACTTTCAGTTAGAACTGGGAAGGTTTTACCATAGTGTGCACTTAATATAATGGAAAGCAGTTAAATTGCAGCAGAGCACCAATCTGCTGTGCAATGCAGTTGCTGATAAAAAAAACCCAAAACAATTCATGAGCTTCTGTTGGCATTGGTGCACTTTGTATGCATGAAGCCATCAGTGTCTACATGCATAGCATTCTGATAAGGCTCCTAGTAAACACTTAACTATCCTGTGCAAGACCCTGAATAAAATGAAAGGTCACTAAAGACCACAGGTGTAAGGCCAGCCTACCATAAAATGGGAGAGAGAGTCCTTAAAGCCTTATTTCTTACTGATAATTTTGGTGTATTTTTTGACTATCTTCCTCTGAAGCATCTCCATCTCTCCTGTTTTTTGGGCACTGGGGCTTTTGGTTACAAGGACCGATGTTCAGAGAAGAGGGGTAGCACGCCCACTTTGGGGGCTGCTCTGCTGTATCCTGCCTGGCTCAGTCACAACTGTGCTGGATGTGGGGCTACAGCCACAGACTCCCTGATGGCAGGGAAAGCCAGCCCTGTTCTGTCCCCTTCCTGTTCCCGCACATGGACAGTGGGTGTTTAGCACAAGCCCAGCTTGACCCAAATATTACCCTTCACTAGGTCTGTGGGATGCCCTTGCTCCTCTAACAACTGGCAGGGACCAGCCCTAGTAGGGAGAAGCAGCAAAGAACAAAATGGGGCTCTCCATCCCTATGCCTGGAAAGGTATCTCCAAGGTTTGTGAGTCAAACATGAAAATCTTAGCAGAGAAGTTTCTAGAAGCTGTTTGCCCCCTTCTTGTACCTGGAAAAGTGGCAGGTGCACCCAAATGCTTTGGCTTTACGCACAGGAGAAACAGTTTTAAGATAATGACTTGGGAATGTAGCAGTAATGAGAAGAGCTTTCTGGACTGATTGGCTTGACCAGTCCCAGGTGGCTGAGCTGAATGAATGTAAGGAATGATCTTTGCTAATTTGTAATCAGTGCTTATTTTGCAAAATAAAAGTCTATATGTGAATATTAATTTTAACATCATATATTAAAACACTTTTTTTTTTATTTCTGCTCTTTTTTATAAGATTTTGCACTTGATCTACTAAAAGAGAAATATAGAAGGAAAGCCAGGGTTAGTACAAATGGAAACAATGATGACTCACTTATATGTAAAACTGGAGCCATAGTAGTGATGTAGCTTTTGGTCCTTCTACTATACTAAAGTAGGTGAGGTGCTGAGAGTGGATGTCTCTGATTTTTCCCTAGAGTCCAATGCTTTGCTAATTCCTTTATTATTGTTTTGTCTGTAAACATTTCAGTAATAACTGTGTCATGGCCCTGAGTGCACTAATAGATCTTAATTGCTGTGAGCAACCTCACCTGAGACCCCACAGCCCCACCCGGGCCAGCAGCCCTCTTTCAGCTCCGCCTCAGACAGCAGCTCCTCTTAAGCTGTGTCTAGGTTTGTTCCTGAATTTCTGGTTCCGTCTTTATGGATTGGTGTTAGACTTTACCTGTGCCTGACCATCACTGGGTTGTTGATGGTATCTACTGCTATCCATCCTGCTCTTCTTGCCCAGTTCAGACCTACAGGGATAGTGCCCTGTTGATGATGGTGTTGCTTGTGCTGGTGTCACTTATGGCTCCCACTTCATGTGTGCTTGTGGGCTGCACTGCTCCTGTACCTCTGTGACAGACTGTGAGGAAACATGCAAAGGTAAGCTTTTGTGCTTTCTTTCCAAGTATGGTGTGTATTTTTTGTTGTTAATGCATGTTGAAATGTGTGAAGGCAATTTTCCTGCTTAACCTAAAGTAATTGTACATGACTTCAAGGCTTTAGCCACATAAAATACGGTTTATTTGGGAGTGCTACTATTTCCTGTGGGTAAGCAGCTGCTCTGCCCACTCAGACTCCTGAGGCTGAGTGTATTAAGTGTGTGCTACTGAAAATAGCAACAGGAGAAGCAACACAAAGCTCAGGGCTGAAGATCATTGAAGAATGATTAAAGAGCAGGGTTAGGCAGTGCTGTGGCTTGAGGCATGACTGGAGTTAACTATACACAAGCAGCAGCCCTATCTCCCTTGCAGAGAGATGTGTCTGTGTTGCTACTTACCTGTGGCTTAGCTTTTGCTTAATTTACCTGGTGAAATGTGTGGATGTGTTCACTATCACACACTAACGGTATGTCTGACTGATACTTTGTGGGTAAGAACATCATAAAGATTAAAATATCATCTCTCTTGAAACAAAATGGGTCTCTGACTCCTTGGTCTCCCCAGACTGGAGGCTTGCCTTGCAGCCAAGGATAGCCTCCTCATGTTGTCCCCTTTCCTTGCTGTGTTGTTTTTGTGTTTGTTGACCCTGATGGAAAAATCTATCTGAAATATCCATGTAAGGCAGGTGTGAAAATCTGTTTATCTTCAACTTGTTCTCACAACAGTTGAACTGTGCTGTAACAAATTTGAAATACAGTCTTCATCCTCACATGAAGAAAGGGCTACTTATCAAGTTCTCCTTCCTTGGAAGGAGACCTGAAGGAAAAATCTGTTGTTGGAAAAGATGTAGTGAAGTGCTGTCCTTCTTTGGACTATAGTTTCTCTGAAGAGGTTCTTTTCATCCTGTTCACATTGCCTAATCCACATTAGAAGGTGCTTGCAGATAAATGTATTAGCATTGATGCTGGCAACCATTGAACAACTAAAATTGTTGGTCCCTCCAGTACAGGGGAACATGAAACATGTAGTCAGTGACTATTTTCAGTATATGATGATACTTGTGTGCCAGTTAGTCACAGAAATCCAGAAAATAAAAAGAAACAGATGAGATGGGAGTAGACTCTTTGCATGGTATCAGTAACATGGGAGTAGACTCTTTGCATGGTATCAGTAACATGTGTGCTGTGGCTAGTTATTGCACGGTTGTGTAGTGATGCGTTTTACCTTCTGGTTTTGTGCTTGATCCAGAGGCTTGCATGACTTTGGCTATACTCCATGGTTGGTACTGCTATCAAGGCAAGCTGTAACATAATGTGGCTGTGCATACTGCCAAGATGCTGTCAAAATAACAACAGTTTCATATATACCTAATATTTTCAAATCCTAAAAGGAAAATAATTTTAAAACTTTGTATATGTATTTCGAAATTTTCCTGCGAAATTTTACTTCTGCAATGACTGTAGAGGAATTGTGAGTTTGGTTTTTAAAATACTGACTGTGCAACACTCATTTGAGGAAATGAAATGCCTTCACTAAAGAGCTGAGCTGACTTCATGGGAGCTTGCTTTAGAGGAGAGTACTTGTGTTATGGCCCTTGTAAGAAAGCCTTTAGTTTTTAAGCATAGTTTTAAATTAAGGCCTTCAGGGAGTGTTCAGTCCAATTCTGTTTGTTTTTTGAGGGAATCTCTTGAAGGCGTCTATCCAATTTCCCCACTTAAAAACCTTACAAGATCCTTTCTATATAAATGCTGAGAGACCCCATCTTTTGTTTCCTTTATTTTTCTTAAATACTGTTCTGAAGCTGAGTTACAAGTGAAAAAACAGAAAGCCTGGGAGGATGGTATATGCAAGTGCACAAAGCCTCAAGCATGAAATCGGATCCAAGGTGTTTTTTCAGGCATGTGATTTTTCTTAGGACACCAACAGAAGTTCAGTTGCTTTGAGACCTGCAGGAAGCTTCTGTGAACATACGGCTTCTTCAGGCTGAATATGCTGCTTAATCATGTCTTAACTAACAGCATTGATCTGTAAAGATTTGAACTGAGCTTTATGTTACTGGTATCTTAAAATAAAAAATGTTGGGTGGTCACCATAAAGGGCCATTTAAAACAATTGCGGAAGGCTCCTTACAATACTGGGTGGCTCATCAACCTTCTACTGTTAGAAATCAACCCATCATCTTATTTATGTAAGTGTAGGCAACTGCAATATGAAGAGCAGGTAGTGAAGGTCAAAACCCATAAGCTTCTCTTTGCTTCTTTGCTCTTACACAAACATAATTTATTGTTTGCCTTTGGAATTGTGTAATTCCTCCTTAATTAATATGTTAAACAGGCCTCTATCTTGAGAGACTATTTTAAGACAGGTGCACAAAAAGCCTACATGTTGATTTGTGTCTCTGACTTAGAAACATTTCTCCTGTTTTTAAGCCTGTTAAATCTTCAAACACAGTACAAATTAACTTTTAAAGCATGTTCAGGTATTTCTGTGCTGCAGGAAAAAATGTAAGGAGGATGCTTTAGGAAAAGGAAAAAAACAGTACATTTGCAATTCTGTAGACACATAAACTGGAGTATCTATAATAACTACATAGAATAGTTAATATCCAGCATAAAGTATTAAAATATACATGCATCAATCTTCAGATTTCCTAAGCTTTAAGTATACATGGAATTGCATGGGGCTGCTGAAAATTCTGTTCTACCCTGAATATTGTATACATGTATAAGACTTTAAAATAGCTACTTTGTACTGGAGGGCAAGTATTTGCTGTTTAAAAAATACTTCAGTTGTAGATGACTCTATGAAAAATAACTTTATTCCTCAGAAGAGTGCAGATAAGCTAACATTCTGGTGCATCTTAGGATTTATTTTATACTTAAAACTAAACAAACAAATAGATTTTGTAATAGCATAATTCTAGATTTTCCTGTAAGAAAATGTCTTCTCTGTTGCTATAAAGACACTGAGTATTGATTCTCAGTAACACCTTGATATATTAATCTTTGTTTCTTGTATTGCAACAAAATTCAATAGATATGTTGGTATCTTATTGACCTGTGGCATTCCTTTTACTTCCTCTAATTTAGAGCAATCACAACTCTTAAACTATAATTTTAATCCTAAATATAAAATAGTGATAAGGTAATTTTCAATTATATTAATTTTTCAGCTTTGTGTACGACACTTGTCTAGCTATGAATGTTCCAAGCCTTAACTGTGATAGCACTTATTGATATTTTCATACTTATAAAAATGTTAATGCAAATGAAGATGTTAATATCTAGGATTAGTGCATAGATTGTGAGATGATATGTGTCTACTTCATGCAGATAAAAGTAACCATGTTGAAAAATTTTCCTGGGGGAATACTGTATAGCAGTTCCTTGTTTCTCAAGTGTCTTAAGAAGCTTAAAACACTTCCTGATTGAAGTAAGGTGTGTTTATTTTGTAGGTTACTGCTAAGTAGCTTTTCTCAGAAGTAAAACACATGGTATCTTCAACTCTGTTTAGGTCCATATATGTCTACCTAACCTGTGAAGTAGTGAGTAAGAAATGTTTTAGTTCAGACAATCCTAAAATTATTTGTCTGTCAATAACTCATTCAAAAGAATAAGTCTTAACTCTCTTCTCTCAGTCCTTACTGAACTCTTTCCTTTGCTGTTTTTCATTTAGATTTATGTGCACTACTCATCACCCTGTCTACTGTAAGAATATTTCTCAAACTGCTGTAAAACTAATATTCTTAGGCACTTTAACTTTAAAGATCTAAGGTTCACTCACATGTACTGTTAAGAAAAAAAACCTGTTAATGTGCTACAGGCTGCACAATTATTAATAATTGCAGGTTCTTAAAAGTACCTGCAAAAAAATCTGTGATTTCCTTAAATGTTCTTTATAAATATTAAAAGATCACTATATTTTCTAAATCTTAATTTGCTCAGTTTTACCAAGGCAACAGGTATAATGATAGTCTTTGAAAATGCATGTTCATTGAAAAATAAGTATGCAGTTTAATTTTTTTGCTAGTGAGAGAGAGCTGCTGTATAAGGAACAGACGAGCATGAAGTTTCCTTTAAAATCTAGGCAGAGTGTATCTTGGCTCCAAGTGAATCTGTTTCTCCATGCTATTTAGATTCTTACATCTTCAGTTTTGCTCTTGGGTTTTGGAGCCTCTATGTCAATATAAAAAATAATTCCCTTGAAGACTTTTCTGTTTGTAACCAACTAGTGCCAAGGGATAGAATAAGGATAATTATGCTGCAAAAATGTGAATTTTTAGGTTTGAGTCAGTCAGACATTAGGGCTGCTGTAGGAACATAGACCTTTTCCTTCCATTTGGCACTGGCTCCAAGCATGGTATCTGAGGTTGTCAACATGTTTGGTTAACGGATTTGGTAGCAGGTGGGAGAACAGACCACTGAGGGATGAAGCAGCTTGAGTTGTCTGTGATCCTGTCCTAGATAATCAACTAGGTATTAGCAGTGCACAATACACAATATATATATATATTTTTAGCCTATAATAATAAAAAGTCTTAAAGCTAAAACAATGGTGGGATTTTTGGTGGCACTGTTGGAGCTTGCAGATGAGCTTTATGTTTGTGTGGAGGTGGAAGTTTGTGGTGGTTTCAGCCTGAAGGGGCTGAGATGTTCACCAGGTATAGTGGAAGAAGGTGCCTGAAGAAGATTGATTTAACAGGTTCAGTGCACAGCTAGAGGAGCTGGATAGGAAGCTTGGACAAAGCAGACCTTTCCTGATGTATATATAGTTGTTTGTTTTTTACTTCAGTGGCACTGATAATCACTTACAGTTTGTAAGACTGCTTCCTTGTGTTCAGTTAATGTCACAAAAGAAAAGAAAATATCAGTCTAGTTTTCCTGTGCTTTCAGTATTTGAAAATATTCTATTCCTCTTCTGATGTCTTAATTCAAAACTGCAGCAAGATCCTAAGAGTAACTTTAGTAAATAAAAAAGGACATAATGACATAAACATATTGCTTAGACACCTTACCTTGTAAGTAATCACTAATGTAAACTTACATGGTGGTAGTACCAGGTGGTGATCCTTTCAGTCAGTTTGCTCCCTACAAAGTGTATTTTATACACAATTCAGTAAGTCCCAAGTAAGTTGATTAGTATGAGATATAGCAAGTTTAATTTGGATGGTAAGTACTGAGGTGAAAATATTTTGTTCTTCAGCTTGTTTTCTGCATGTTAAATATTTAACTAGAAGTGCAAGTTTTCCTATAACAGTAATTTACTATGATGTTAATGGGTGTTTTAGCTAAACAGTTTCTCCACACCCTAAGCACATATTTGAGGTCCAAAACTTGTCACTCTTGCACAAACTGAACACATTCTGAAGGGTACTTGGACACTTCCCAGTTTGCATGTTCACACCACACAGTGCTCTGTTAAAAAGGACAGAGAGCATGTGAGTAGAATGAAATTAGTCTTTCAGACTAAAGGCACTTAAATTGTTAATTCATAGTCTTGCTGTTTCAGGTGTGTTAAGTCCTCTGTCCTTCCAAGGAGCTGCTAAAGTTACTAGCTTTCTATATTTGCACAACATTGTTTATACCTATGTTATGTTCTAGAAAAAAAGCAAGAAAGCCCTGTAACCACTGTGTCAGATATGTGGTTGTGTTGCTGCTGGGTGGGCTGGAGTGAAGAGTGTAGCTCCTCTGGGAAGACCTGCACAAGGCTGGGGTTGAATCAGTGAGGAGTGGTAGGGGTAAGCAGTTTGAATGCTTCCATGATAACCAGGTAAATAGCATGGCCTTCTGAAATCCCATCTTAGGCAAAATGTTTGAAATGAACTAACTGCTGTCCCACAGAATTATTTTAATAAGCATTAAGTTATTCTGCTTGAAAGGCTGTATCAGGCCTCCTATCAAGAGCTAGGATTGTGGTCACTGTGGCCTCTGATGTTTTATGTGAATATAAAATCTTATGAATCCAGTAAATGTTTTGTAAATAGATTTGGTCTAATAGCTTTTGACATTCCTTTATGTGAAAAAAGGAAACAATTAAAATAATTGCACACTTGTTCATTTGATTTTTGTCAAGATGTTGATAATAGGATTAGTTTGTACTGCTGCTGCTGGGTTTTAGTGAACTGGCATAATTTGCTTTAGTTCACCATAGCCTGTTGCTTACCTTCTTAGCAACTGAATATAGCAGTAATTGCATCCTGTTTCCAATGTGAGGGAAGAAACCTACACGTCTGTCTTGAACATGCCATTGCTGTGAGATTTGGAATTGTCGTACAATACTGGAATATGGGCTTGTACTGCACCTTCTGCCAGTTGCTGTTATGTTGTTTTATGTGGATGGGTCTTTTTCATCTTTTCTGAGTTCCTGAAATAAAATTACCTTATTTTCATATGACTTCTTTAGGACAGAAAAACCTGGAGCAGTTATGTTAGTTGGTTGGCTGGTATTAGCAAGTAGACAGGACAAGATGGAAATCTAATATGAAGATATAAAAATTGGTGTTCTATATAACATAATGTATAAACAACTTTTATTTCAGAAAAGCAGGAGGCTGTGGATAAACACAACTGTCTGACAGTATTCCAGATGGAAAGATCAAGAGAACTACAAAACTGAGGCTGATCTGGCATGTGAGATTTAGTAGTAGAAACTGAAGAATAGAATTAGTGGACATGAACATATAAAATGGGGAGAAGTGTTGTAAAGGATGTTGATCCTCAGAAGGTACTGCTTTTCTCTGAGGGAACTCATAGCACTGATTTTCTTATAATGGCAGATCATATGTGATGGTAGTGTTCATGGTCAGCCAAGTAGAGTGTTAGGGAGAAGGAAAAGGAGATGAGATAAAGGAAGCAACTGGAATTTAATATGAAGAACTGGATGCCTTCCTACTTGGAAAAAGTCTTGGGTGTTATTGTGGGTTCCCTAAAAATGTTGATACAGTGTCAATAAGAAAACAAATGGAATATTAGAATAAAAAGGAAAGGGATAAATATATTCTCCATCTCCATCTCTGGAGATGTGCAAAACCCACCTGGATGCTTTCCTGTGCAACTTGTTGTAGGGAACCTGCCTTGGCAAGAGGGTTGGACTAGATGATCTCCTGAGGTCCCTTACAACCCCTATGATTCTGTGATTCTATGATTTTCTGTTCAGTTTCATGTGCATCTTACTCCATACCCTGCTCTCAAATATTGTGTGTGGTTTGAACCCCTGTTGGCTCTATCTTTCCAAATAAAAGAAGAGCTTAAAAAGGTACAGAAAAGGGAAATTGCTGTCATAGAATCAAGTGAAAGTCAAACATAAAAAATAATTTAGAATGGCATTGAGCACCTTCATGGCATTTAAATATATACATGTAGCTAGCTTGGATATAGCTTTACTCACATTACTACTAGGTAACTATTTGCTTGAAAGGAAAGGTGGATGTACCAGAGATCATTCTATGTACTTCTACTCTATGTACACATGTTTTTTTGATAATATTTATTTTAAAGTTTATTGATGGTTGCTGTTGGAGAAATGTTCAATTTAACTCAATACAGAAGTTTCTATGTGCTTACAGTGAACATGTGAGCTGTAAATCATTGACTTGGTTTAGTTGACTAAACAGTGCTTGAAATTTCACAAAAGATATTTTTATTCTTTGTGCCAGCTGTCTGATAGCAACATGGAAACTTTTCAGATACTAAATTCCTGTTAATCTGGGCTTGACTAATGAGTAGGAAGCAGAACAGTGTTCAGATTGCTCTAATTTGAATGAGTCATCGTGGTTGTTTCGTTTGTTGTAGCCTGTACACAACAGTCCTACACTGGAAATGTAGACACTGATGTCAAACTTCCTTTGCTCTTGGTTACTTTTACTTTCAGACAATGCTGAATTTTTTCTTAAACTGACAGTTAAATTACCACTTTCCCCTTCCCCCTATCTTTGTGGCAGTAAAATGTGTACCTAATTAGATCTATCATAAATTGTGAAAAACTAAATTATATCAGGAACTCTGATATTAGATCAAGATCTTAAAAGCATCATTTGTAGCTATTCCTTTAGGTGGTTGGAACCAGTAACTTTTATGCTTTTACAAAATGTCAAACTTGGTATTTGGCAATAAATCTATCTGACAGAATACTGGCTCGTAACAAGTTGTGATTTTAAATCTTCTCGGTGCATGGTAGTCAGTATAATTGATATGGGGCTTTAAAAGTCCCTACTATGGTCCACTGTCAGAATTTATTCAGTGGGAAAATTGAAACTATTCCATTTGAAAAGAGTTTCTGGTGTAAGAAAAATATAAAACATGGAGACAGTGAACTCTGTTTTGCTCTAGGTAATTACAGTGACTTGGGGGTTACTCTAGCCTTTCAGCCATGTATGTTCCTACAGGTCTTCTAAAATGCAGAATAATCCTGTGCACTAGGAGCCTGACTGGAATGATTCTTGTGAGCTAATAATGCACAGCCTGGTATTTGCCTTGTAATGCTGTCATGTTTTGTTGCTATGTGAGAGAAAACAACAACTTGCTAATTTAAGTGTAATATTCAGATACCATTCTTCTTTTGTTCTTAACATAGGTCCTTGACTAATCAGGCACTGTCAGATCATCTGACATGGCTGAAATTTTCTGTAGTTTACAGGCTTCTTACTATAGTGCTATAAAACTACCTATTACAAGCACTTGTCTCATAAATGTGTAGCTTATTATTTGGCATAATTATTATATTTGATTGAAAGATGATAAATCTTTTAATTGAAACTTTCCCCTGAAGGCAATGCTAGAGGTAGAAACAGTGGTGCAGGGAAGAAGCTGTTACTGAAGGTTTTTTTTATGATTCTTCTAGCTGGTGGGATTAGGTAGCACTTGTCAAAATTATTAGATTAAAATAAATCAGTGATGTCTATGACAAATCAAATATTTGAAAGTGGGTTTCTAATAACTTTTCTGCTTCTGTATTGCCTAAATCTTTGTTTCATGATGAAGGGTTTGGGAGCTTAGTTGTTTGTATATTGCTATTCAAGTTGAGCTGTGGGATGGCATGTGATTAACATGCATGTGTTCACTTCTGGTCTTGGTTACTGTATGTGCAGTTTCATGATGAGAGAAGAAATTCTGTTGGGACCAGGTAGTTGGTGGTCAGGCAAGTTCTTTAGAGGACTTCAGACCCTGGATGGCCTGTGGTTAAGTTACTCCAAGTTTTCCTTTGAAACAAAGTCTCACATCTTGAGTTCAACAACTTCTGATTACTCTGTCTGGAGGAACACAGCCCACGTAAGTAGAATGGAAAATAGAATCAAGCCATTGAACTGCATAATCCTGATTTCTTTTCTGGGCCAATCACTGAAGTTCTCTATGTATCATGAGAAAGGTATGATCACGTGAAGTACTGGTATATAACAGACACTTTTCTGGTGACAGTCAAAATATCTAGCAAATAAGCAAATTAAGTTGTAAGCATTTGTCTACTTGCCCCACAAAGGCAATTAAAACTTAATTTTTGAAACTGGAAAGCCTATTAGAATCATAGAATGGTTTGGACTGGAAGGAACTTGAAAAATCATGTAGTCCACCCTCTTGACATGGATATCTTTCACTAGATAAGGTTGCTCAAAGCAGTATCCTGTCTGACTTTGAACACTTCCAGTGACAGAGCATCCACAACTTCTCTGGGTAGCTTCTACCAGTGACTCACCACCCTTGTTCTAAACAACTTCTTCCTTATGTCCAAACTAAACCTACCCTCTTTATGTTTAATAACAGAACTAGAGGCAATGCTTTTACATAACTTGGTAAAAAGTCTCTCCAACCTTCTTATAAGCCCCCTTTATAAATTGAGAGGCTGCAATAAGGTCTACCTGGAGCTGCCTCTTCTCCAGACTGAACAACCCCAACTTTCTGCCTGTCTTTGTAGAGGAGGTGTTCCAGACCTCTGACCATGTTTGTGGCTCTCTTCTGGGAACACTCTAACAGGTCCGTGTCTGTCTTTTACTGGGTACCTCAGAACTGGATGTAGTACTCCAACTGGGGTCTCAGAAGAGTGGAGAAATCTACAGGTAGAGGAGCAGGGAGGGAGTTTGCTGTTGCAGGTAACTACAAGCTAGACTACAAAGCACAAGAATAATTCTAAATATGTGTGGAAAATGCTGCAGTGTGTCCTTTACCATTAGGATACACAGGTTTTCTCCTCAGATATGAATAGCTGAATTAAATGAAAAATGAAATTAAGTAATATCATTAGGCTCCAAATGTTTTCCCTTTTATTCTTGATTTCTGGTATTTCCCCTATCTGTTGGTCCACAATTAACTTATTTGTCTAAAATTCAGTAGGTACCTAGAGATTTAAAAGCTAATGTGTCTTTTAATCATGGTCAGTAACTTTAATCTTATTCTCTTTGCAAGTAGGAGAAAAATGCAATTGCAATTTAAATGGGCAAGAAAATTTTCCCCCTCTCCTCCCCTGCCAGCCAATAACCCTCAGCCTGTTGCTCTCTTCTCTTTTGCATCAGGAAGATCACCTACATGGTAAATGGAGACATAATCGGGATCAATCTTACATGTTCATGTTCATATCCATGTTTGTGAGGAGCACTTAGTTTAACATGGATTACTTCCCAGAACGATTTATTTCAGTGCTCCAGAGTGAACTGCACTAATGCAGGGGGAGAAGGAGTGGAAGGGTGAGGCTGAATGACTGGAGCAGGAAGGAGGGAAAGTCTCTTCCATGGGGCCATGCTGTTTTATCTGACCATAATGCTTGTATCGACTGTGTAGTGTTTAGTCTGATATCATGTCCTGTCAGTTTTCTGTTGCCTCACAGTTTTTTCACTGTTAAGCGACAGTGGCTGGGAGATAAATTATTCTCTCATTCCCTCTGAGTCCTCCCATTGCTTCTATATATCTCAGGTCTGTACGTTGTCGTCTGCAGGAATATCAATTATAACTGAGTCTTACCACTTGTCCTGGGACACTTAGTAGGACAAGCAGGATATTCCTTGGTTTTCAGTGAAAATAGCTCTCATTAATATATCCAATGCATCAATTGGATAAGGGCATGTTGGCTGTGCTACACAAGGTTTATGATGAGGCAGCCTACTAAGAAGATGTTTCTGAAGTACATGTTTTCTTCCAGAAGATGGCAGGTATGTGGTCTTAAAACAACTTGATTATTTTGAACTTGCTGTAGCTGTCTATGCTATCAGTTTACACTGAGCTGAAGTCCCTACTCTCTCCCCTCCTGTCTTCTTTCCTCACGATACTGATGTTTTCCATGATTGGAAATGGCTAATAAAGCATTTCAATAAATCATGGTGTAAAGTCATACCCATCTGTTGGAAAAGGAGTAGGTGGTGTTTTGATGTGCTTAGGGGATTTGTTGTACAGTGAGGATAGTTATAACTCTTCAATAGGAAGATTTTCTATAGGGATTTAGGAGAAAGGACTGACAGGATAGTTTGGCTATTTTGCAAAATAGGCTTTGACCCTTCTTGACATTTCTAGACTGTGCAGTAAGAGAGTAACAACAAGAGTGCAGGTCTTCCTTTAGTAAAGACATTAACTTACAGAACCTCTCTGCAGCATCCCAGAGAACAAATAAGCTTACTGGGGAAACAGATGTTTAAATTTTGGTGTAAAGCTACAGCTGGTGAAAGACTTATTGAGTATTCCAGGATGGGATTGGGACTGCTACTTATACATGAAGAGGTGATCAAATATACATGAAGCTGGAAATGCAAATTGAGTTAGTAACTTAGGGATCTCTAGAGGTCCTCTAGTCTAGAGCCCTCTTCACAGCAGCGCTGGCTTCAAAATTGTCTTCCGCTTTCCTATTAGTCTTTCTGGAAGTGATAAGTGGGACTAAGCATAACATAAAATTGTAAACCTCTGCCTTCAGATATAGATGGTTCTTTCATAAAAACATCTCTGAAAATATTCACAGATAGCATTTTTGGGTATCTAATCAATGTGGCAGAGTTCTGACTTGTCACCAAATTTTTCAGATTTATTTTGAATAATTTTTTTAATGAGTATCCATTTCAAAAATGCCTTCCTGAATGAAAGACCTTTTTTCTTTCTATCAATTGGTAATGAATTTGGAAATAAACTAATGCTACACTTTATGATCAGATGTTTTCAATATAGCTAACAGCTGTAACTCTTCGTGCAGATCCAGAAGATAAGACGTATGCTTTACATAGATGTTAATCCATGGCTGTCATTACAATGAATGCAAGCTCTGGTGGAAGAAGTTAAATGAACTACCAGCATACACATTTTAAAGTGACAGCATATGCATGCAATGAAGTCTGTGGTAGCTTGTGCATGCTGTGTGTTAAGAAAGTTGCTTACAATAGACAAATAGGTGCTTTAATGACAGAAATGGAGCAAAGTATCTTGAAACTAGATAGGGAGACTGTAACAGCTGTTAAGCTATTTCTTAAAATGCACCCTTAGTACTATGGAAGAAATGCAAGACACATGGTGGGACTGCAGCCACTATTTATACACAACCCATCAGTCCCAGGAGAAATTTTTCATTTATGAATATTGAAGCTTTTAAAAAAAAAAGCCAGCATATTTTACTAGTTACATCTGTGTATTCACAGTTGTGAATGCATACTATCATTGTGTGGTAGATGTTAATCCTAGATTTTAAACATTCTTTTTTCTCTTGGAGTGGAAATACATCATTCACATCTGGAGCTCACTAGAAAAGGGGCATTGAGAGTTGTTTGGCAACTTGCATATATAATTACTTCAGTACTGGAAGCATGTCCCTTGCTTCTACAGGAGTCCCAGTAGAAGGACACAGCACCTCAGACTTCATAGAAATAAAGCTCATGTGAATGCAATGAAATACATTTTACATCTTGTATTGAGTGTGAATAGTATAACTGACCTAGTTATTAAACATACAAAGTATTATAATATTCAATTCTAAAATTGTCTGTTTTCTGCAAGAAAGATTGAAACTTTCATTTGCCCAAATTTAAGACCAAGCATTGAGAGAACATTAATAAAGATTTATTTTTCTGAAAATATATGCTAGTTTAGGTATACTTGTCATATGCCTTCACTTCAGAAGATACAGGTACTTCAGATGCAGCAAGGCCATTCAGAATCTTGCTAGCAAGGTACATATGGGTTTGCTTGAGAGCATTCTGGAAATCCAAACATTTTGGATTATCAAAAAACATTGGACTTGCATGCATTTCAAGCACTTGTTT
Source organism: Antrostomus carolinensis (assembly GCF_000700745.2). Taxonomy (NCBI): domain Eukaryota; kingdom Metazoa; phylum Chordata; class Aves; order Caprimulgiformes; family Caprimulgidae; genus Antrostomus; species Antrostomus carolinensis. The sequence goes on along the minus strand of NW_010319561.1, from coordinate 113,685 downwards.
GTGTTATCTTCCAGACCTAACCTGCTTATGTCTGTTGTAGAACTGCTCAGAATGGCTTTTTTAAAGCATATTTTTATTCTAGACTGCTGCTCCAAATACATTTAAGGGAATGTATCTTCTGGATTTTCCTTCTGATTCTTTTTCCTCTGCCAGTTCTCCAGGTGGCCCAACCAGACCTTTTTACAATGTAATCTCAGTATTACACTGACACAAATAGATCTTTATATTTGCATTGTTAGCATTATGGGTCCACCTTCTAAAACCTGGTCTCCTTGGTAACAAGTGCTGCAGACAAATTGAGAACTTTGCATTCTGCTTACAAGCAAGAGAAGACTCTCCAGGAAATATAGTTTGGTGCTTTAAATAACATCTTCCCAAAATAATAAGAATCTAAACACTCTCCAGAATTTTTGTTTGTGGTTTATAGGAAGTATAGGAAGTAATGTCTTTTTCATTAATCTGTCCTGGATTTCAGGAATATAGTCAACCATGCAGCTCAGTATGCCTTCAGAAAGTAGGCACGCATTTGTTAGTTATTCAAAGTCCTATTTAAAACTTCAAGGAACCTCCAAGTAAGTCTTAAAGCTTTGTCAAGCTTCTGTGCTGCTTGTGTCTGCTGTGGTCCCTGAAGAGAGAAGGCTACAGGGTCACACCTGTTCCTTGAAATGAACTGTGTGATTTATGTTCAAGTGGCTTTGGGGTCAAGATTCAGAGATACAAAATCCTCAAAGGACAAAATAGTGTCTTTCATCTGCATGATCTAAACAGGTGTTGTCACCTTTTATGCCTTTATTGCAGAAGGCAATGCTAATGACTAGAAGATAAAAGAAGGCATCAGTACCTTCTCTTGAAACTTGGATTTCACAGCTTGATTTTTTCATTCTGCATATGAATTCCATAAGTGCATAAATAGGAAGGAGTTTCTGTTCTGTTTGTAGCATACTTCTCTGACACTTGAACATACAGAGTATTTGCCCTGAGTCAGCTGATGAAGAGTCACTCTACACTGAAAGGTAGAAGGGTTTAAAAATACTGTATATATTTTTGAATGGGACACTTGGAAAAATTAGAACTGAAAAATATCCTGTTCCATATGGATTTGAGCTAAAAAAGCTCTACCTACCTTGGTTTTTTTTCAAAATTCAAGTGTACAGTTAAAGGCAAGTTCTATGCAGCAGAAGGTTCTGAAATAAGTCGGTGTGACAGGTCTTCCTTTACTTCCAACAAAGGATTTCTGCATGAGTTGTTTGAGTACTAGAGGAACATAGGTAGCAAAATATCTTGTTTATAACATGCATTTTTAAGGAATTGTAGATACTTATTTTCAGTCATTGAAACAGCACTGGCAGTTCAAATCCTGAAGAGTAAGTAGATGTGGTAATAGAGAGATTCAGATCTTGACCAGTTGATATATATTAAATTCTTAAAGGAGAGAGGAAAAAATAACTTGGTGCATGTTGTAAACAGGAAAGGGATGTTTCAAACTTAATTGTATGGTTAATTTTTCAATATAACATTTGAAATGGATATAAAAAAATCTTCAAACATATAGACTAATAGGAAAAAGTAGGTAACTAATTACTATTGCTGATGTCGGCTAAAGAGCGAATAGGTTGGTAGCTAAACTTTGTTTCTTTTTATGAAGATAAAAATGTAAAAGCTGTTATTGGTAACTGAGATGAGTTTGCAACATCCATCACTAGTCCAAGGAACATGGATTCCTCATGTGGATTAGTTGAGACAAGATGACAGCTACTGCTAAACCCTTAAAGAGGATGGATAGAAGATATGCTTTTCTAGGCTGGAATAGATTGGCCAAGATGAGTATGTCGGTACCAATGAACTGTGAGAATGGGATAAATATCAGGTCAATGATTGTTGGGAGAGGAGGTGACTATCTAGGTGTGTGATGGAATGACATGTAGTGAGAGTCTCTGTACTCTTTCTAGGCTTGTGGTTATGACTATCCTCTCCAAACTCTGAGTCAAGCAAACAGTGAATAAGATGAGACACAAGCTTAAATTAGTGCTTGGTTCAGTAAATTTCATGTAGTTTCAGTGCATGATAAGGGTGTGTTTTAGACCACCAACATCAAAGTGCACTTTCCCCGTGGCAAGCCCTTTGGCAATAGGATAAGGATGAGCAGAGTGCATGTTGAACTTAAATGAAGTAAAGAAAAATAAATTAATCTGCCAATAAGTGAATGTGTTCCCGTAGAAACAAGGCATCTTAATCACAACTAAATGAATCAAACTCAACACCATAGTTTCTGTGAAACTTGTACATCTTGAAGCTTGTGGTGGGTTAATACTCCAAGCTGAGGTCATAGGGAAACCTGTCCCATATGACACCACAAACAAGACTGCAGATTTCCAAGAACTGAAGTTTCTACTTGTGTAGTATTACTTCTGGGGCTGTTCAGAATAATCTAATTGTGTCTGCATTTGAAAGAAGTACTAAAAACCTTTGATATGGGTTCAAAACTTTAACTAGTTGCACTAATGAAATATCGTGTCAATATCTACAGAGGTTTTTAAACTTATATCCAGGATTCACAGACTTCACTCTTATGCTTCCTAGGTACTAACTCACTTTCTTGTAGAATGATTCTGCAGAACATAAGCTTAACAGCAAACTTTATCTGCAACAGTTCTCATTAAAAATCTGCATTTTAAACTAACAAAAGAGCCTTTGGAACACAACAGTGGTGTGAACCTAAAACCCTGTGTGCCATATGTATCCACCTCCATTTGAAATATGATCCTTAAAGACAGAAGGAAAACATAATTTGAAGTTATCCTTGCTAGTTGCAGAACTGATTAGGAAATTATCAACAAATTATGTCTTTCAAAAAATTGGGGTTTTGAGTAAAAAAATTACTTCTATTTACTTAACTCAAAAATATTGAAGCTGCCATGATTTCCCAAAGAGCAGTTTCAGAATGAAAACTCAAATTTTATTCCAGCTGAGTTAGGTGAAGCTATTGCATTATACTGGGATGCTTTAAAGGTTTAAGTTCAGTATGAACTGTCAACCCAAGCTACACTTCCAGTGTTTGGAAAGAATGCATTGGTCTTGATGGTGCATGAATGGAAATAGACTTGTGTACTTGCAGGGTAATCTTTTATTTGTGTAGAGAACTGGCTTGGTGCTCTTCTGGAGAAGATAAAAAGCTTTGATCAGGCTGCAAACTCTTCCTTTTGAAAGAAGTAACTAATATGACTATCTGAACACAAAATGTGGAGATGATAAAAGCATGCTGTATGGTTGATTCTTAGACTTGTACACTTCAGATATTAGCCCTTCCAAGACTTGACACTAGGCAAAAGTTTTCTTTAAATGTCATGTAACTGTCTTAGTACATGAAGTTAACCTTATTAATAATACATTTGAAGAGTTGTATCAGTCTTCAAGTATGTTCTCTAGGGAGAAAGAAATCTGTGACTCTGAATTGGCAAAATTTCTATATGCATAAGATTTTTTTTTAAAAAGTATGAAACCATAAGGGATTACTTCAACAAGATTTTATAATATTAAAAGTCTTGATCCATCATAATACTGAATAGGTATGGTTTTCTTTCCCTTTTCTGTTTATCAAAACTGAGTAGCATAGCTGCTAGCCTTAAAACACTTTTTTTTTTCCCTTAGTGTAGAGGTGTAACCTGAAAAAACTCAGTTGCTCTCATAAGTTTACTGTCACAAAATAGAAGAAAGAGTTGTATAGTTAATAAATGATCTGATGTTCAGATTTTCAGCCTCACATCTCTTACAGATAAACTGACTATTTGGTCACAGGCACTTCTGCAAGAATAAAAAAGAGAAGAACCAAACCAGCAACTGTCTGGATTAATGTCTAACTGCATCCTTGCCATGTCGATCATTTAACAGGGTTTAAACAAACCAAAAATACAAAATGTGGATGATATATATATATATATGTATGTTATACAAAAAAATACAGATATTTTAAAAAAAATCTGTCAAGACCCCTTCTTTGCTCAGTATAATTGAATGTTTTCTCCTTGTCAGACTTTCCAGACTCACAGGATCATAGTAGTTGAGTAAGAATTCAGATTTCAAATGCATTGTCCTAAAACTTAAAAACTAATTGAATTCATATTTTTTCTCCAATTGCTTCTAGCTCTTGAATTCTTAGTAACAATTAAATTCTGAACATTGTCATTGAAAGTGTTCAAAGATTATTTACTGTGAATTAATTAGTTTGCATGGAGGCATTGGCTAAAGTTTAGTAATTTTTTGCTTTATTTTTAAATTCTTTATCCTTTGGTAGTCTTACATCAGAAGTGAACCTGATTAGTGTTTTTTGGTTTTTTTGTCTTTTTTTTTTTAAACTTATTTCCTTGTTTAAAAAGGTTTATGTAGAGATTGAGTTGAAAATGAAGTAACATGATCTGGGCATCCTGCTTCTTCTAACACTGCCAGATTTGTAACTGTGTAGACAACTGTCTTGAGGTAGGATAGAAATAAAAACTGAGAGGAAGACTGAGGAAAACACCTCTGTGGACTACTAATTAATAGCAAAATAGTCTCTTGAAGGTTTGCATATTGCATTGTAGACTGCTATATTGAAATCAGGGGAAATTGGTTTTTCTCCGTTTGCTTCATCAATTTGCATAAAACAGATTAGTTCACACAGGGAAACATTGGTTGTATTGACACATTAAAGGGTGTCATTTAATCACAATCTGGGTATGGTGCATTGGTATAAACAACCTTTCTCTAATTCTCACAGTAGGTCAAACATCACTTTATATCTGGAGCCTTTGAGTTTTCTAGATATTTCTTCAAACCAAATTCTTAGTTTGCACTAGATAAAAATTCTTTAATGCTTCATAAAATTAAGTTGAACAATTTTTTAGAGAAAGCTGGAAAATGAGAGGCACTTTGCATTTATGTTACATCATTTAGTACTTTAGGAATCACTGTAAGGATTTACATTTTTTCAGAACTAGAAGATAAATTATTAATAAGCCAAAATTATATGAACCAAAATATAAATCATTAATTAATCAACCTCTGATATAGAGCACTTCATCTCTGCCAACTTAGGCAGCCTACATTTAAATTAATACCTTTTTTAAGAGGAACTGTTAGTACCAAAGACTGAATTTTAGTCTGTTCTTGATGACTTAAGTGCCCCCAGCTGTGTGATTAACAAGAATATATCTGTGTTGCCATTTTGGTTTTACAATCAGATTTTAGAGACTTGAGCATTTAGGCAAAAAAATATCATACTAGCCAGGTTTTTTTAGGTGCTTTGAGAAGCTTTAGTGAAGCACAAAGCAGCACCTTTATATGGAAAGCAACACAGGATGGTTTTTTAGGCTTATCTAAGGCACTCTTGTGGAGTTCAGGAAAGGGATGTTCTTTCAATGAGAAGAACATGAAACTATTGCTCTACGCAGCCTCCCAACAACCTGGAGAGGTACAGACAAGTGCCAGTTGTGAGCTTCTTATCAACTGTACTTCACAGTCAATCATGCTGGTAAGAGGTTTTTGAGAACTGAAGTGTGGGGGAAGTTGGTATTAAAAGGAAAGAAAGCACTGTGGAACAAGATTCAAAGGTCTCTTGTATAACTGCCCAGTACTTTGCCATAATATATGAGGTAAAGCTTAAGCTGTTAGGAACAAAAACCTCACCAATAGTGTGAGGTTGCTTTTTGTAAGGTTCACACTGGCATCCCCTATGTAATTCTCAAGACCAGCCTGTAACTTTATAGCCAGGGCCACCACCAACCAGGTGCAAGGATTCACAGAGTTTTCTAGGGGTGGCAATCCAACTGGAGTGTATCTCACTTAGGAAGCTGCAAGCCAGAGTCCTGTGGTTTTTAATGTGTGTATGGCTCTTTGGATGGCAATACTGCACTCTCAGCTACCTGCTGTCCTTGCCAGGTGTGTGCCAGTGGCTGATGTCCCACGATTCGCATAGTCCTTGAGGTGCCTTTGAGAAGAAGGCTGCAGCACTGAGGATGCACTGTGCTCTTTGCCATGAAGGCATGAGGATCACCTTGTGTCCCAAGTCACATGATGGTAGAAGAAATGAAGGGAGGAACTGGTTTCTTTATTCCCTCCCACCACCTTTCTTTCATTAAGACTACACCCACCAGCATGTTCCCACAATACAGGTAAGGTTAGAGAGTAGTCTCAACTGCAGGCAGATTTGTACTTAATTCCACCTTGTCATTAGGGAGACTGATGCCAAGAATAAGGTTTCCTTCTTAAGAAATCTGTTGGTTTTTTTCCTATTGCTTCTTGAAAGCTGAAATTCCTCACAGTGATGTAAAAATAAGAACCTTTTTTTGTAGCTAATGATGTAGTTGAACTGTTTTAATTGATTGAATTTATGTCTGAAGTTGAGTTTAATGAACTTGTGCTGAGTATTATAGAACACAGCTTTATTACTTTGCCTTCCTACTTACCATCTTAATGAATCCCAGCTTTTCAGTGTTTGCTGAATAATAATGATGTTTTGTTTTGGATTAGTTGGAGGGGTATGTGGTACCTAAACTTCATTTATGTTGCCTTTTTCCCAAGCTGTCCTTACTGATTGTGTCAGTGAAGGGGTTTTCTGTGGTTGTATCCACAGATGCAGAAAATGCTCGAGTGTGCTATTAAATTTTCATTCCACTGTAAGTGAAACTGTCACTGAACTGCTGTTGTCATTGCTCATATGTGAACTTCTTCAGTGGTTATTGGCATTGTGTTCTTAAATGGAGGTCAAGATATTGAAGTTTCCTGAAGAATGAGTCTGGTGATAGAGTGAACTTACGCATCATTTTGGCACAGCCAGTATGGTTCCAGTGAGGACAACAAATTACTTCTAAAAGATAGACCAGTTAATCAGGCATGTTGCTATTTCTTGAATGAAAAAGTTATATTGAACTTTTGCTGCATAGGTAATTGGGAATCTGTGTCCTTCCCTCTGCTTTCAAAGATGGAATGGATTATACCTTTCAGTGACTTTTGGACAAGAAGCTCTACAATTAACTTTGGTTTTCTGATCTAAGCATTTTATACAGTTGTAGAAAGAATTCATAGGAACATAAACAACTGGAAAGCTTAATCATAAAAGTTTCTCTTTTGAAGTCTCTTAAATTATGTAAATAGCTATCACATGTGTAGGAATAACTGTTAGGTTTTTATCCCATAAGTGACAAATAATAAAGCAACTGATGCTTTTCTATTTTGAAACGGGCAGATGGTGTGTTGTAACATCTAGCTGTAATTGGGGTGTGGAAGACTTTTTTTTCCAGTTAGAAACTAATACTCTCTCCTTTTCTTCAGTTTTCTGAAGAGGGTAAAAAGGATTGGTGTTAATTTTTTTTATACACCTTTAGAACCATTGCTTATATGTTTTTGTCTATATTGCTGTTACGGCTTTCTTTGACAGATAATGAAACTGATGCAAAGGAAATACATGGTGTGTTAGTGAAAATCTGAAATGGACTTGCAGTCTCAGGACTTCAAAATTAGTTGAAGTGTACCTTTAGCAATAACATCATAAGCATGTATGGGTTAGGATTTGAAGACAGGTTTTGACTGGTACCAGAAGGTTTACTGTTGCTGTAAAATGGGTGAATAACATAGCCAGCAGTTCAGCTTGAATCTACCTCAGCTCTGAATTATTCAGCCAGATAGAGCTTAAGTAGTGTGAAGTATTTTTACCCCACATTGTTGCTGAAGGCATTTTTGGCATCAATAGACAATATTGATCTATTAACAAAATAATTTGCGGGACTGTAGGACTATATCATGTGGTGTTTCCTATTTTGATGACTCCTTTCCTCAACCTTTGAATCTACATGATTACTCCTTGTTTTAGGAGATGATGTAAATATTAAGTTTTCCTTTACTTAAGCTGGGAAACTGTAGAGATATCAGATGAGAAGTTCAAAAACAGTTGGCCTAGTTGTTTTCCAAATGTTTTGAAGTTAGTTTTCCTCATAGGTCTTGTGGCATGTGTCCCCCTGCAGGGCAACAGCTCTGAAAGGGAAAGCTGTTAACCAGGCTCATTGCTTATCTATGATGGAGTTGCAGGAATGTCAAACCCCCCCAATTCTCATATCTGAATGGGCAATGCTCCATGTTCATATTTTCAACAGTGGAGTCCAGAAAAATATCCAGTACTGCTTCCTACTACTGTCTCTTGGGTAATAGCACATGGTGTTCAAATTAACCTGCCTACTGTGGACCTATGTATTACACAGTTGGGAGAAGATAATTGACTACGTACATGAAAAATAAATCCTGTACTCCTGCTTGTCATTAAAACATAATTAATTTAAAAGAAATGTTAATTTTCACAGGATAAGTCACTGACCAAGGAATAAACCAAAATATAGAATGGCTGCTATACAAGGAAGATGCTTTCTTTCTTTTTGTAAGGAGGATGCTTTCCTTCTTTATTTAAGAAGGTGGCAGACAGGAGGTAAAATAGACTATTAAGTCCTGGATGAAATGTGCAGGATGAGTGTAGGTTTCTGACACAAGAAATAAGGGTACAAAAAAAAACCTTGTTGAAAATTGGTCCAGAATCTCAAGAAAAGATTGGAAGACTATAGAATATTGCTTTAAAAATTTGGAATATTATAGTTTTTTTGGGAAATTGGAAAGTAATAAAAATGGAGTGAAAAAGAACTGCTTCTCATGTCTGAACAGGTCTTAATGGTCTTGAAAGGCTGACCTCAGGTCCTTTTTCCCCTGACTGTTAGAAGGTTTCCTGACATGCTACTACTACTGAATGTTTTTTATTAGCATTTCAGGCTTTTGCATACAGCTTTCTTGGTGTGCTTCAGAAGCTTATGGTTTAAAGAAACATCAGGCTGATTCTATACCAGGATTGCAATTCACAAAGTAAAAGATCTACACTTTTGTATACTCTTGAGATCAACTAATTCCTACAAAATACCTGGTTACTGGACTGTAATCTATCATTGTGAACACTTCAGTTATGTTTTAAACTGTATAACTGACTATGAAATATGTCTTTTGGCTGCCACTTCTGTCATGTGTCTTATGTTTTTATTAGTCCTCTAGGTTTTTTATCTTTAAGACTTAAGATGGCTAATAATTTTTCTTGTCTCAATCTTCATTCCTTGGAAAGTGTCAGTGGTTGTGGTGAAGATTTTTGTGCACACTAGAAAACATGGACTGATTTGTAGGCCATGAAGTGAGAAGTAACTGCTATTTATACCTGAATAGATCTTGGGTGTCTTGAAAGCCTGACCACAGCTTTTTTTTTTTTTTTTTAAGAAACAAATATTAATTTGCAAGTAGCAGCCTCTGTGTGTCTCTGGATGGAGAGTTCTATGCTGAAGAATGTTGGGGGCTGCAGTGCAGGAGGGGTGGTAGAGGAGGTGTAATGTTCATGGGCATCAATGACAGCAGGTTGGATGCCAGTCCTGCATTTTTATCTCTTTCCAGTAGAATGTTAGTCTCTGTCTTCATTGTGTGATGCACTTTGAGTAAGAAATCTGTGAAGTAACTGAAATAACCAGCATATGGAAATAAGGAAACAGGAGTAAGTGGTGCCTAGACAGGAACTGGGTTTAGAACCTCAAATATTTTAAACCTTAAAGGCCATAAAAAAAACTTGGCTTTTGTAAAACCTGGTATTGTGTTACCCATGACAGAAAATTCCAGGCAAATGTAACAAAGCAACATTGATTTGCTGTTGTCACAATGTGGGAACTACCTTGATATGATAGTTGGTACGTACTCTACAATAGGCAGATCAAATAAAAATAACTATAATTCTTTCATGCTCAGCCTTCAAATTTGATTTAATGGTTTAGTTGGTACTTGATGTAGAAACTGAAAGTGTCAGTTTGACAACTGGATTCATTGGAAAGAATGACTTAGAGGCAAAAACATGTATCTAGAATTCAATGGAGAAGCTCACTAGTTTTAAGGTTAAATTGACTTTTTAAATGCATCTCTTACTGCTATACTGCCAAAAACTTGCTGATGTCCACATGGTGAATCATATTCTTTAAGTTTATACCTCACTTAAAAATGCAAGATATTAGTAAGGATGTAGGCTTCCTTGTACCTCAGGTATGTGAAAAGACTCCTGTAAGTCTTTGTCAGATTTAGTAACTCAACAGCAAGAAAGGCACCTCTATGTTATACCTTTTCTGTAGTCTCATCTATACTAGATGGATCAACAAATGGCCATTGGTGCCAGTACCTCTTGCAACAGGAGCTTTTAAGATGAATTGCTGAAATTCTTATGCTTATCTCTAATTTTTAAAAAATGCTACTTGCTCTGAGGGCAAAATATCTTGGGGGAAGAGCTTCACTGCCATTGGTTAGCTTTCTGAATTTAATGTTCTTCAGTTCTTTCCCATAGCGTGATTCAAGTAGAAAAGCAAAAGAAAGTCAGAACACAATAGAAAAATGCTAGAAAAAATACCTGGCTCTCTACATAGGCAAGGGTTCTTTGAATGCTAGTGTATGTGACTTGGAAAAGAAGTCTTTCCACATTTGGAAAAGACAGTCTTTAAATGAAGAGTAATTGTGAAAAAGATGAGGTTTCTGTGGGTACAAGAGTGGAGGAGCTGCAATGAAGAAAGGGTAAAGCAGAGTTGATCTAGAACTACCAAACACAATGGCCTAGGAAGGAAGGGGAAACCCCCAAAACTGATGACATTTGAAGCTAGCTATCTACCATAAAAATGTCTGACAACCTTAAAAAGTGATGATTGTTGATATGACTCTTGACTTGTCAGCAGTAATAAAAGCAACTCTTAACTACCTCTTCTTCAGTCAAGAAATTAAGTTAGTATGTGGTGATAAGTTTAAGGTGCTATTTTTGCTTCATGAGTCACCTCATGTTGTTCAACATTTGTGCCTCATCCTCAATCCAATGTTATAAAGGCTTATATTTAGAAGTGTTTTGTTTTAATGTTTCTTCTTAGTCTAACTCCCTGACAGTCAAATCTTTGCTGATGTAATTGGGAAATGTTTTAAGGCTGCTGTCTGCTCACCTAATTAGGTAAATGATTGGGTCCCTGAAGGGACAGATCTCCCTAGGTGAGACAAATGAAAGTATTACTCTCTTGCTGGAGGAAAGCCAACCTGAAATAAGTGTTTTGAGAATGTCTCTAAGATCAAAGTATGTTTTTAATTTTCCTTTGTGCCTCAGTAGAGTTGTACCAAAAAGGAGCATAACCCAACATACATATTTATATTGAAGGAAAGAAACCATTATAAAAAGTCAGACATAGGGTTTTTTGTGGCATTCACAATGAGATATATTAATCTCTCCTGTGCCTGATGAATAAAACAAAGATAATTGTTGGTCTCTAGACTATTAAATATGTTACAGTACTCACCTGTCACTGGCTTTTTTGTTATTGGCTTCTTTTTCAAAAGATGCTAATGATCTAATATAATTCTGTGTAACAAAAATTTACTGACAACTCGGGACAAAATTGAAATGCAGGCAAATATATGAAAACTTATATAGTAGATTAATAGAAATTCCAAAACTCTTTAGTTCTCACTGAATTTGTTTGAAGTTCAGGAAGAACAGGCATTAGAAAAGTAAAAGTTCTAATACTCTGCATCTTATGTAGCTTAAAAAAAATCATGCCCCAAAGGAATAAAAAACAAAACAACAAACCAATAAACCCCCACCCTAGCTTGATGCTTGAAAGTAAAAACTTGCTCTTGTCATCCAAGACCAGGAGAGAAACAGACAGTGTTTATCCATGTCTATTGCAGTAATCGGTTTGTAACCAAACTTGATATTAAAGTTTATAGAGATATATTTATAGGCCTTTTACCGTAACAACTTCGCCTTTCCTCAAGCATAATAACTTTGCTCACTGGCATGCATACATGGGAAACAAAATCTTAAAGCACACACTGTTCAAATTCCAGGATGTAATGACTATTAGTGAAGGAGACAGTTTTCTCTTCAGCAGGTGTTGTTAAAGATAAGCAAAGAGCAACCAAATAACTAATTACTGCAAGGCTTCTGCAGATGTCATTCTATCTATGTGAATAGTAGATAGGGAAGAGTTATGGACACCAACTTCCTTATCCTCCTCAAGGATTTGGGAAAGAAGAATTATAATTACTAACAAGAACATCTTCCTCAAGGACCTGGAGAACTTCTAAGACAACAATATTATTTTAAGGTGATTTATTAATTAATGCATTAAAGGACAATGTGGGAAAGAATGTTCACTGCCAAAAGATCACTAGAGACCCCTCATGACCACCCTAGCTACACAGAATGCATGTGTAATTGGTATGCAAACATAAAAATTAAGTAATGGGAAATTGCTTGAATGTGCATAATGATTCCAGGAAGTGTAATGTATATGTAATCTGATGAAATAACCAAAAACTACCTTGCAATTGGCATGCATGCTTTGAGGTGTGAACCTCTGTGTATCCAGAGCCATGAATAAAGAATGCTTGCTTTCTAAAATTCCATGAGTTTTAGAGATTTTTTGTATTTGCTGATTTATGGTAAGAAGTTAAGGGAAAAAGAGCATAAATTTGTCACTCTAATGTTTGGATGATGGAGCTGAAGAGGTAAGTATGAATAGGAAGAATATTAAAATATGAACATAGAGATTTCAGAGTCTGATATTGCAAGAAAAGGTCTATAAACCTAAAATTCTCCAGACTTAATTGTATCTTTCCAACACCAAGCTCTATAAAATAGATAAGGCATATGGCTTACACTGTTTAGTTTCCTTTCTTGAAATGCTTTAAAAATCATCAGCAAGATCTGTGTACCATCTATACCATCCATCTGGATAGTAAAATTAAGCAGAAAGGCAGTCAGACCTATTGAAGGACTAAGATATTTTGCAAGGGAAAGGATATAGTCAAGGAGTACTAAGGGTAATCAGTATTCAATTGCTAATAGCCAGCCAGTATGATCTAAGTCTTCATGTTCAGCTTAAATGTATAAAAAAATCTAGCCATGATAGAGAACTGAATTACCTTCAGTTTGTGTCATTACCCATAAAGATCAGCTGCCAGCAATTCATTAGAAAGCTAGTGGCCGGCTGCAGGTTGCAACCATGCTTATGGGCCAAGAACCTGGTTACCCTTGCTCTTTGGCAAACTTTGGTTTGACTTTCATTCAGATGACTGAAAATACTGGGTCAAACCATGTAAGCTGCAGCTTTTTAAGAAAGTAAAATTATGTACTGATGGAGAACCTGCTTGTTCAAGAGATTGCACAACAAAATCCTTCTGGCTCAACTTGGGTAGAACTGATGGAAATAAACATACAGCTTCAATTTCTGTGGAGACTATATAATTGCTCTGAATTAACAAAGTATCATAGAATCATCAGATCATGCTATCAATGTTGCTAGAGCTTCAAATTATTCAAAATATCTACATTTGAGGAATCACTAAAGAACACACAAAATAAATACATTTGCAAGATTAAACCTCTAGTGAAAAGAAACCCTTTCAGAAACATACATCTCTGGCATATTATGAATAAGCAAATTTGAATTTAAATTTTGAAGATTGAGCTCCTAATGATTAGTGTGTTATGATATATAGGCATACCTAGTCTTAAAGGAAGACCGAAGGAAATGAGAACTATTAATAAACAAAATATACTGGTAACAGAGTACTACATAAAGTTTTATGATATTTTAGACTTTAAGTACTTTAAAATATACCTTGAATGGGGGGTGGAGATAAAACCTTCAACCCCAAAAACTTAAAGCTGTTCTGCTTTTGTTGTATTTTTAATGCAAAGTACAAGTTAAAAAAAAAAAAAAAAAAAAAAAAACAAAACCCAAGCATTAAAAACTATAAAAGACAGATGGGGATCTATAGGGGAAAATATTGTTTTGGGATAAGTGGTTCTGCAAGGTAGTTGCTGGTAACTTTTTTCTCTGACATAAAAATTGGCTTAGTATCTTTCATGGTATACTACTTTTTTCCTCATAATTTCAATTAAAAACTGCTGTTTTACCTGAAAATCATGGTAATGCTACTAAAAGTAATTTGTTCTTTTCATGAAACTATAACCCATAACTAACACTAGTAATAAATATTTAACAAAACATTACCAAAAAGTTTGAATTTCCTGTTTTAACTCTGATCTTAAAGAACACAGGTGTTAAAACTGTCATTGAATGATAGCAGGAACTCTGTGAACTTGAATAAAAGCCTGATAGAGATTTCTAAACAAAGGTGAATTTGAGCAAGAGTTGAATATGATTAAAAAGCAAGTCATGATTTATCTTTTGTTCTGGCCATAAAACAAGATTGTTAGTATTAGCAAGTGGTGTGCTTCACTCATTTTTCTGTATTTTTTCCTATGAGCTATATTATGTGTTTGTTTAGGTCATTTAGTCTGTTAAATTATAGAGGAGACCATTCTTTAGAAAAATAATGTTGTGAAAAACAGTGGAACAAGGGACAGAATTGCACACAACTCATAGCTAGGCAACTGTGAAACTAGGTATTTCAGAAGCATTAGAGAAATTACAAACAAGTACAATATGCTACGTTCAAAAGGAAAATGCAATCAAAATTCAGCCACTTGATTTTTTTTTTAATAGTATATCATATATTTTTCATGAAATGTTTTTCATATTTTTTCATATCTCAGAAGCCTGAAATAAGACAGTTGCACTCTCACTAATACTGAGGATAAACAATTCAACACAAGTATTCCTATTTTGTTGTGAAGTATTTTACATGGCTTCATTATTTCAAAATTTCCCATTTGCAATTAAGCTGTTTTTCGGAATACAAGCTGAGATCAATTAAATGTTACAAGGTTCCCAAAAAATCTTGCTCACCTACAAAAACTAGATTGAAACATCCAGTCACCTTGCTTGTTGGCTGGAGCTGACAGCTGTGGAATTACAGACTGTATTTCTTCTGCCTCAATAGCACTTCATAAGATATAAGGCCTGAAACCAGGTACAGACTCATTCTCAAAGCATTTCAATTTCTTTACTCAAACCATGTAGTACTGGAGGCTGAGAGCTTATGATATCCAGTGAGCTGTACACAGACTTGAGAAAATATTGGTGGGTTAAGCAGGGCCTGTGTTCAGGCTGTAAATGCATTATTAATTCTGATGAGTTGTAGATCATACTATATGTAGTTTCTTGTATAATTAAAGAGATGGTTACAAGACAAAATGGCAAATGTGAGACTAATACACAGATGAGTTCATAATGCAAAATGTTAAATCTATATAAAGAATTTATTGCTTTCATAATTTCAGTTACATATTACTGGCAGTCAGTAATAAGATATTAAAAAATAAACAAGTGGCAAAGAAATATCAGCAGTACAAACAGTCGAAGACAGTTGTGTTTGGGGTGAGAAGGGAAGCACTAGGGAAATAAGTACATGTATTGGATAAGTCTGAAATGTATTAATTCTGGCCTAAAATACCCTAGATCCTCAATACTCTAAATACCAAAATACAGTTAACTGAAATATTAACGATGATAAATAAAAGCTGTTGTTCACAGTCACACTTCTGAGAAGAGAGCAACAGAAAACATGGGATTGCTGATCCAACAGACCTGCAGAGTAAACTTGTGTAAACTTGGAAATGTAACGGAGTTTTCCTTCTTGCAGAAAAGCTTTTTATTATTAGTGGCTATATTGACTTCTGTGCTTGATCATAAATAGTATCCAAAGGGCCACTGGTTTGTAAGTGTGTTAGTCACTGGAGCTGCTACTTCATTTTAATTCAATGTCCCATTTGGAGATTCTGGTCAGCATGAGCTGAAGTCTTTCTACACCTGAAAGTGTTTGATGTGAATTGTTAACTTCCTTCAGAGAAAGTGTTGAACAAGGATTTGCTGTCCTGTTTGTCTAGAAATAAATTTAAGTGCTGCTAAATTATGTTGAAGAAAGACAATGACTTCAATAAGAATTTTTTCCTTCTTGATTTGACTAGCAGAAGTTAAAGATACAAGCTGTCTGTCACCTTTCACTGAAAGCAGGGGATGTGCCACTGTTAAACCACTGGCAGTGTGACAGGAAGAAGAAATTCAGTGTGGCCTTTGCTCTGAAGCATAAATATGTTGTACTTGACATTCCTGGGAAAAGATGTGCACCTGTCTGCATAGTCATACCTACAGATAAAATTGTTTATTCTTTGACCTAAAAACTTTGTAAAATATTAACTGAATTGTAAAATGAAATTAAGAACTGACCATAAAGGTAGAAACAGAAGGGCTGCTTCTCTTTCTAATACGTATAACTTCAAATTAGCTGCATTAGTGAAAGGTGTTTGCAACACGTTTGCTGATAGCTGATGAGAAATTCTGTGGTGAATCACCAAAGGCTCAGCTGTTAGAACTGTGCAGCTCAAGGGACACCTTCCTGCTAGTAACATAACATGTGTGATGTCTAGAAACTATTTCAAATAATTCATAATTCTAAACACAAGAGGTAAAGTTATATGAAAATAATCAATTGTTTAATAGGAGTAGTTTTGCTTTCTTGTTTTGCTAGTGAAAATGTACAAGGAGCAGTTCTGTGCTAGTCTGTCTTCTTACTTTTAACACCACTTCCACACTTCTCTACAAATAACTGTAAAAAAAAAACCAAACCACTTCCACACTTCTCTACAAATAACTGTAAAAGAAAAAAAATAGAGGACAATGTCTTCAAGCTTAAGTATGGGGTGACAGTGTACCTCTTGACTTCAAGCTTAAGTATGGGGTGACAGTGTACATCTTGAGTGAAATAGTATCTAAAATATAGGAATATCTCTGATACAGTTCGGGGTAGCTATGTCTGTTTGTAAGCTCCTTCTTTACCCTGTACAGAATCCCTAAATATTACATTGAAGTGCACTGGACTCTTCTGAAAAATGCTCATGGTGTTAGACATGGGAAAGGGGGAAGAAGCAATTTAGTCAGTTAAGTCTTCCAGGAAAAAGATAGATGCTGCAAGAAATTAAGAGTGAAGGCTAATCTAAGGTGTAAAAAGGAATCCAAGCTTTTCAAATTTATCAGAAGGGAAAAAGAGTAAGACTAAGTATTTCATCCATCACATGTATAACTTCAAGATGTCTGAGAAACTTGGCTCTTATTTCAAGCTTAATGAAGAAAGTTGGTACAGTTAAGTAGTAATGAAGATCTTGAGAAGGTATATTACATATTGATGAATACTAGATGAAGATAAAATGGGAGAGCTTGAAGGTATGCAAATGACTTTCAGTTTATAGTAGTGAAATTATATTCTGGACTCATTAAGTTCACCTTACATTAACTCTATAGCAGCAAAAATAAAAATAAACAAGTGATATTAAGAAAGGTACAGCCATATACAGTACTTGAAACATTCATGATTCAAAAGGAACAACATTAAATAGCCTTGTAAATGTCTCAGAATATATTGTGATTTATAGCTTGGGTGACTTACATTTGCAACATAGAACACTACCCTTGCTATTGCTCTACTTTAGCTACTAGGAGGTGAGTAGAAACTGTGATGCAGTTAACTTGTTTTCTTGGCATTAGCTTTGTACACTTAATAGAGAAGCACCTACAAATCTTACAAAATAAAAGATAAAACCTACAGTGCTGGCAGCTGCCATGGAGTGAGGAATTATGAAGCAGTGGAAACTTATTTGAATTACTTTTATTCATAACTTTTAATCATCTACTGAAAGAATATTTATCTTCATTAGAGTTCTAGTATTAAAGTGAATATCATGTAAGCAGTTGAGATACTTTTGGAAAACTAGAGTACAAAATTCTCTCTATAATACTGTTCAGTGTGTGATAGCTGTGCATTAACCATTTATTTACACTTGAGTAAAAATACATGGAGGAAGAACACATGTCACTTTAAAACATTCTCATCATATTTATAAACATTGAACTTATTAATGTTTATAAATACGTAACGGATGAATGTCAGGAAGATGCCAGGAAGGAGCCAGGCTCTACTCAGTGATGTCCAATGGTAGGACAAGGGGCAATGGGTGCAAGCTGGAGTATAGGAGGTTCCATGTAAACATGAGGAAAAAAAAATTTCACTGTGAGAGTGACAGAGCACTGGAACAGGCTGCCAAGAGAGATTGTGGAGTCTCCTTCTCTGGAGACATTCAAGACCCACCTGGATGTGTTCCTGTGTGACCTACTGTAGGTGATCCTGCTCTGGCAGGGGGGTTGGACTAGGTGATCTTTCCAGGTCCCTTCCAAGCCCTAACATTCTGTGATTGTGATCTTCACAAATACAAAATAGACTTGGAGGCAGAGGCACTATCTAGAAACAGTTGGAATGGGATATGAGTGCTTTTAGATGTTACCTTGAAATGGGATAAGTTGTAGTGCAGAACAGGCATACTTCATGCAAAGTTTCTTTGTTAGCTACCTGATATTCTTGCATGTGAGTCATTATGTCAGTCACTGTAAAAGATACAGCCTGAAAGCTGTTTGTCCTGTCAGGGGACATCAGCATGTTTGAACACCAGTGCCAAACTTAGCACTGATTTGACAAGCTGCAAGCATGATACTAGAAGTAAAGCTGGAAGATGAGCATGTGGTTATCTTTGGCTTGGTTAGATAGCTACTCTGATCCCAAGAGCAAGATCTCAAAATATCCCAGGGCCAGTAAAAAATGGTAGGAAAGAGGCAGTTGAATCAGTTGGTGTTTACTGGAATGCCATAAACTACTAACATTTGTATAGCTTGAACATTCATATCTAGAGACAGAAGCCAAATGATGTGTTTCAGGCTGCAGGAACCTAAGAAAAAATGTAATCCTATATTGATACGCAGCTGCCTAAAATTGTCTGTAGTGGAAACTCTTCATAAGAAATATAGCAGCAATTTAATCAGTATTTCCAACTCTAGTGAGCAGGAGGCTTTGGAAAGAAAAGAAGGCTAAAATGGAGAGTAGAAATAAATGTTTTCATCTATTTTAGTGGTATAACCTTGAAGTTGTTAACTCCAGTGAAGACCCTTGTAATCAAGAAAATGAAGATAGAACTTTAAGGGGAATATTCTGTCATGTGATTTCTTTTGACCAAGACTGTGTACATAGCACCTGGCTCTATATTATGCTGGGACAGTCCTGTTGCATGCTAAACTGCATACAGGAAAAACTGAAATAACTTGGTAGTAGACATCCTTTACCTATACCTACTTTGTATGCCTGTGGTTTTAGGAGGTAAGAAGCATATTCTGTCACTAAAGTAATTTTGTAATATGTGATGCAACAAAAGCAAATTTGTGGAGTCTTAGGTGTGCTAACAGTCAGTGTGACATAAGGTGTGCTGAAATGTTTACCTTTGCATGCTGCATTAAAAAGCAGCAGAAGAACAAGTGAATAGGTTAACTGCAGCCAGTCCTATCAATATTGTTCAAATGGTGTACAAGTATCACATAGTAGTAGCCGCATGTAGCGTGCCCAATTACTTACTGTAATTTTTATTTGCAATGCTTTTTGTGGGGAGAAAGTGGAGAAGAAGTAGGAACCTAAATAAAATTGGTGCCGTAACTAAAAACACTGGCTAGGATAGCCCTCCGTACTTAGATGTATGTT
This sequence comes from Antrostomus carolinensis, assembly GCF_000700745.2. Lineage (NCBI taxonomy): Eukaryota > Metazoa > Chordata > Aves > Caprimulgiformes > Caprimulgidae > Antrostomus > Antrostomus carolinensis. The sequence continues at coordinate 94,140 of NW_010319561.1, read as the reverse complement.
GTAAATCCACAAGTTTACCTATTCTGTTAATGAAGCATGAAATGAACTGTGACTTCATGTATTCAAAGCAGGATGTATTTAAATACCTACCAGTAAAATGAAGGTGAAATTCAAATTGATCTAGACTGATAGTATCCTCAGGAACCAGCAGACTGCTTTGCAGTGAGAAGACAGACCGAATGGATGAGGAAGTAAAAGCAGTGGCAAATGTACAACTGTGATGTGTTAAGCAGTGTGTTAGAGAATAGGAAAAAAACTCTGTGGAAATCATGGATTTTTAAATCAGTAGTGAACCTGGAGAATTTGGAAGGTCAAAATATTTTTCTAGTGGTGTGTTATATCCGAATGAATGGCTTGTTAGAAGGTTGCAGCTAGGTAAGGAAAACTCGACAGAAAACTTGCGCATTACTTGCATATTACTTGCACCCTTGAGCCAATATCAGATGCCAGTTGTGTGAATTGCTGTAGATGGCCTCTAAGTCAGAGATCAGAATCTGAACAGCTAAATAGGAAAAAGGTTTCATCTTGCTTGATCTGAAACAGTGCAGTGTCCTCTGCCAAGGTCATGTTTATAGCAGATAAGGAGCTGAACCCCAAACACAACACTTCTTTTGGTGCTTTAAACAAAACTAACACCTTCCTTGGCTTTGTGGTACATCTTTTTGTGTTCACCTGATGGTTGTATAAGAAGAGAAATGGAGAGCAGAGTTCTAGAAATGCTTTACTTGGCATTGCTTCACAAGGGGAAACCAAAAGTTGTTCCTCCTTATTAGGGGCCCAGGAAGAATTGCCTATGCAATATGACATTGTGGCAAATTAATAGTTGAAAACAAATAAAAACAAAGCAGTTAACTGATTAAATATGTTAAGCTATGCTCCTAAAATTAGGTAAAGAAAATCCTTATGGGCTAACTACATAAGTGATGTACCTTTACAGAGCCTTTTATTTTAAATAATCTCTTCTCTTTGTAGAGAAGGAAGTAATCTTTCTCAACTTCTGTTAAGCCCTTCATGGCTTTATAGCTCTTGAGCACAAGAGTACTCAATGGTACTTCTTGGTAGCTGTTTATGTTCTTAAAGTCCCTAAATATCAGAACCCTTTTATCAGGATGATGTTTCTGATGTTTAATGACCTAGTCTAAAAATACCTCTCTGGCTATTGACTGTTCAGGCTGGGGTATTTATTAGATTTTTTGCCATGTGTATTTCCATGAGCTCTACTACTTTGTCCTTAAACTGTTCTTTCTGAGGCAGCAAGGTGCTTGTCTAGAAAGACAACAAAACTCTGGGACATATACTTTAGTTAAATTTCTGGTAAGATATGGAAAATAAACTAGCCATCATGCATGAGATATTTGGAAGTGGGAGAGTAAAATATAATGTACTTAAATGCAGGATAAGAGAGGAAAAGAAATGTCCAAAACTAAGAAGCAACAGCCTTGAAATCAGTTAAATACAAAACATAAAGGAAAGCGGGGTTACAGGATTTTATATTTTGAGTGGGTTTGAGAACGTACTGAGCTTCTGGGAAAGGTGCAGATTAGTACATAAATTGTCACATTAACAAATCAATGTTGAAATTTGTAAAGCAGATTGTTATAGCTTTCGTAAGGAGAATAGTGGGGAAAGGTCAAACCTTTTAATGTGGCTTAGAATAATATGATATTAATGACAAAATATATGTAGTTAGAAATTCAGGTGTATTTAAAATAAAAGTATATTGGAACTGTTAACTCTGATGTGGGTTAACCTAATGTCAAAAGACAGGATTATTACATTTCTACATGTGTGGACCCTGAAGGAACAGAACTAAGAAAAGAGTTGAAGTCGATGTACTAAGTTCTTAATGTAACTCAGCTTACCTCTCCTAATTATATTTTTACCAAACCATATTTTGTAATAAAGGAAACATCCAGTTTTTCTCTTGCCTTTTAGCTAGCAATGGTATCAGTTCAAATACTGAACTGGCAATAACACTATGCAAACATCAACTTTGGAAGAACAGTGGGTAAATTTATGCGAGAGAGGAAAAAAGTGCTGTAGAGAACTTGAGTATTGCTCAAATGTTTAGTCTTCTTTAAATTTGCCTCTTCAAAGCCACTTCAAAGATACACAAGAACTGAAGCCTGGCTGATTTTTTTTTTTTTTGTAAATGTTCTTTAAAGAATCAAATACTTAAGCACACATTTGTCCTCTTGAATATTTCTAACCAATGTTTCATTGCTTCTCTTGTTGCTTCCTGTAATGTCATTGATGCTATCAAATAAATTATTAAGGTTGGAAGACACAGGCTAGATGAGTACAGTCATTCCACAAATGTGAACCAAAAATGCTGCAGGAATCATGGTCCTTCTGACCCTATGAAGCAATGGCTCTTGGTCATCCTTAAAAAAGGTGCTGCCTAATCTGTTGTGAAAACATTGACAAACTATCTTGTATCCCATTGTTGCTTGGCAGTTCAAGCATGAAGGGTGGGGAGAAGACAATGTGACACAAAATATCATATTATGGGGGGGGAAAAAATCACATTACTATGACAGGAAAATTGGAATGCTGTGTAACAGGTCCAATGAAGGTCGTGCTGCATATACTGAAGATGCTCACTGGCACAAGCTTACCAGCTGCCTGGGATGTTCTATGTGTGGTGGAGTAGGAGGATGGAGAGTACTTCAGTGGATGGCAAGTGAATAATACTAATCACTCAGTAAAAATGAGAAGAGGAATTGCCTGAATGTTGTGGCAGTGTTCCCTTGCTTTGGCCAACAGTGATTAAAGCTTAGAAACATAGCTTCTTGTTGCTTAATGCAATGTTTATTTAGACTACTGGTGCTTGGTAAAATCTGAACCAGTCTCTCCTTGTTACTAAAGCATCTTTTGGGGAGCACTTCAAGCAGAAATTAACTGGTCAACCTGCTCTGTGCACGAAGAAGGTTTTACAAGGTACTGAATGCTGGCAGCTCAGTGTAGAACTATTGATCTGGTTTCCCAGAAGGTAGACGGAGAAGATGGAGTTTATTTGGCATCTGTTCCAACTGAAAGCTATGATGTGCAGATGAATACCTACAGATTGGGATCTAAGCAATACAATATTAATTTTCCTCCCTATTCCTGGGAAGTAGTACAGGTGGTAGGTTTTGGTGATCCCTTACTGCCTTTGTTCAGTTTTGGAATCATTTAACAGATCATCTGCAGTACAGCAGCTCAGCAGGGAGAAACATGCTGAGTAAAATACCAGTAGTAGGTGAATTTTGCACTATAGATATAATTTCTTGTGCTCAATACAACAGATGAGCAAAAAAAGAACAACTAGGACCTTAAGGGAATAGCAAGGTTTTTCTTAGTGATATTTAGTAGAAATCTAAAACCAGAAAGGTTGATGAGTCGAAAAATTACTACTGCCTTTTGTAGCAGAGTTTGTCTATTATTGCTAAATACCAAATTCTGTTTATTTCCATATCCCTACTGCTATGTTAACTTTAAGTTATGCTGAAGCAGGAAGACTTGCTAAATCTCTTGAGACCACTCACTGACAAAATTTGAAGGTGCCTAGTTTTTCTGTCTTAAACCTGTTGAGGTTTTAGGTGAACAATTGTCAGTGTTCTGTATTATTCTTGCACAGCTCAAACAATTTTAAAAGTTTGAAATGAGAAGTATTTCTAATTTTAAGAATAAGAAGCAATGTGCCACTGGTCTTTAACTGATATGTGATGGGAGAGAATAATGGGTTTGACCAGAATGTATAAGATGAAGGAAAATCCAGTGAAAAGTGAGGATAATGATAGCATGTAAGGAAAGATAAAGTTCAAGTTGTGTTCTCTTTGCTCTTTCAGGGCACATTACAGTCTCTCCCAGTACCCTGCCACTATAAGTACACTGTTACTTACCACTGAGCCAATAGAAAGGCAAGAAATAAATTGTTTCAAATTACACTTTATTCTGGTAGTCTGACCTCTTCAGGAAACCTGATGGATAAATGACTTTTGTATCATTTGTCTGGAATTCCTTCAACTGCCAAAATGATGTCCTAGATAGTTTCCTGCTTCATTTTGTACTAAAGATTCCTATTACCTTAAGGTCTCTCTACTGCTTAACAGTGTATTGAGAAGAAAGCCACAGCTTTATGACTGGCCATAAATAAGAATTTTGACCAACAAGTTTCTGGCATAAACAGCCATAGTAAAAAAAAATCTTTGCACCTTAAGAGGAAGAGTTGGAGAGGAACTGTCCTCCCCCTGCTGAAAACAAAGTGTGTCCACTGATGGACAACACAAATCATTTGTTGTCACTTGTCACATGCATAATTTCTTTTTAAAAGTATACACTGATATGATACTAATGCGATTCATTTTTCATTAGAAAGAAAAAAAGTCATTTGAAGATAACTCAGTGTTGGTATAGCAATTATACTCTTGGATGCATACATCTGAGTTTCTCCATAGTTTATCTAAAGTTAGAGGTGTAAGTTACGTGGGGTTTTTCAAATCTCATCATGAATACTGAGTATTATCACACTCATCTATGGCAGGTGTTTGGGCATGCTATATATAACAGGGATTCAATATTGAGTTAAAAGTGGCAAAGAATATTTTTTTTCCTTTCTTATTTAGCAACTGTAAATGCTCACTTTTTCTGTGGTAAAAGTGACAAAATGTCAGAAAATGAGTCTACTGGAACCTTGAAATTGCATTTACCCATAAATAAATTAGAATTAAACATAGATATTATCACTTGCTGTTCTTTTGGGGCTTCTTTGCTATATTAATCTTTTCAGTTCTATTTCACTTCATGAGATTTTTGCTTTCAGTCAAGTAGGGGCTGGTGGCAGTTTTCCTCTGTGGTAGTTGAAAAGGTTTTCTGAGGTTTCCTAAGCTCTCTGACCTTCATATATACCTACATAAAAAGGTATAGCATAACAGTTTTAAAACAGAAAAACGAAGTGTTGTGTGATGATAAAAAGATCTTTTTTTTTCTTTTCTCTTGTCCTTCAATTGCTTTTGAAAATTCAAGTGGATGCAGGTGTAAAATAACTGGATTAAAAAACAAAAAACAACCCAGAAGCAAAACAAAACACAAAATTAATGCTGTTATTTGGCCAAACCCTTGTATGCCAAAGGTAAACTTTTTCTATTAAATTGTGTGCGTTTGAAAAATGATGGCTACAATGAAAATGCCAATACAGCATTAACTGTAGCAATTACAGTGAAGATGATTGTAAAATGTTTCCTTTAGCTATTTACTGACACAATGAAATGATCCTAATTAAATGACTGTTAGACGAATAAATCAAAAGGGTCAACTTTGAACAGTTGTGCTGCAGGTGGCTGAACAGACAAGCTGCTGTGTTATCACTGCAGTGAAATAGCTGTTGCCAACTGAAGTGTGGGCACTTGAACAAGGACTCTTTGCTAGTTGCTAGCAATTCTTGCAAGACTTTTGGCATTAGACTTCACTCATTATGAATGCCTCTAAATTAGTGGTGAAACACTGGATGAGACATCTTCATGTAATTTAATGGGATTAGAAGTGACTTGGAAGAGGGAGGCATTTACCAGGCTCTATTTGGTTTCTTTCATGACAAAAGTGGAAATTGAATTCAGCGCTACCTTTCTGTGTTGTGCTGAATGCTAAGGGCTCCAGGCAGGGGTCTCAAAGCTGCATTCTCAAACAACAAGGTTTCTGGCTAGATCTGGTATCTCAGTGTACTCTCCATCAAAACAAGATCCTGGACAAGACTGAAGCCTTGTTTCAGCAGAAGGCTGCACTGATTGAATGGCATATGGGGCGTTTGGCTGGAAGGGAAGCTGTGTGGATGTCTTGAAAGATCATGTTGTATTTCTTTAAATCTCTTAAACAGTGCTTTATTTCCTTAAAGATTATAAGGAAGTTGGTACCAGTTCAACAAAAGATGTTCTGCCTGAGCTTAAGTAGACTATAGTGCAAGTACATGACCATGATATTAAGGCCATGTACCTCTAATGGTAATTAGAAACTTGTTTGACATGGCTTACCACTGCAACAGCTTATGAGGGTATAGAAGAGTTGCTCTTAAGGCAAACTTATCCCTGGAACATGGACTTCAAGTCACTGAGGCAGCTGTCTATAATCCCTTTATAGTCACTAGTAGAAGAAATGATCAAACAAGTAGCATTTTTCTTTACAGGCATGCTTACCTTAGAATAAAACAATCAATTCCTTAGAAATAATTATTTTTCTTCTTTGTCTGTTAGTGGAATTTAAATGACCATCTGAAATTACCACCTATTGTGCCTACAGTGTAGATGTAAAAAAACCTTTGAATTGCAGATGTAGTGCTTACCTGAAATGCCTGTCTGCTTAAAACACATTAAGAAAATTGTTAGTGATAAACTAAATGCATATATAGATCTTGAGTGATTATCCTATGACCCCTTTATTATCACGTTAATAGTCCAGGTAAATTGTTTCCATACACAAACTCATTAGTGTGTACTTAGTAATTGCTATCTGCCTACACGCTGTAAGACTACAGAAAACACTAGTGATTAAAAAAGTGATATTTCTGCCTTTTCCTCTGTTCATGTGAGGTTTCCTGTGTTGGTCTAGCTTCTCACATGCACTTGCAGTCCTATAATTATAACTGTTTTAAAGGGTGTAGCACAATCTTTGTGCTTTTTTACTGCATATTAAAAAAAAATAAGGCAAGGAATAGCTTGACACTCTTACTAGTTCCTACATACATTTAAAGCATCCATTTTTTAATATCTAGTGTTCAAATCTTGTAATAGTTTTTCAGTACTCCATCCATCTCTGAAAGCATGTTGTACTTTTTGGTTCCCTCCTTCCTTCCCCCATAGGACTTGAAGCATGAAGAATAAATCTGTGCAGTGTTTACATATTCTTTATAATGTCTTTTCTTAAGAAAGAGTCTCAGAATAGGGTTCAGGAAGTGGGATTTAACTTCTGCACTGGTTTTTGGAGTATGAACCAAGTATGGTCTTAAGTTACACTTTTTATCATGGTGTCTGTATTTCCACTGAAATAGGAAAAAATGCCCATTTGCATGTGATTTATGAAAAAAGAACAAACTATTATATTCAGAGAACAGAAGAATTTGTGCTATGAAATTAGTCATTATTGTGTTAATATGAAACTAAAGTTCTACAATTAAATGTAAAGGCTGAAGTGGAAGGGGTTTTTTTATTGCAGTAACATTATCGCTGCTTGACCTGACCTGGAAATTATGGCATGCATAATGCAACACACACTCTAATTTAATGGTTGTAGTTTCTAAGTGTTCATTAAATGATGAATAGGTCCCTCTGACACAGTCAAACCTTAATAGTATTGTTTGAAAATAGCTCATTTTGGATGCAACATTTCAAGACTTGATTAAGGTAATTCTTGTAGTTGACTACATTAGCTTGCTTGATGTATTGCCTTTTTATTTTTTCTTCTCCACCTTAATTGGAAAAGATTTAACTATATGAATATTATGGCTTTGAGTAATGGGAAGGAAGACCTGTCAGCTGCAAAGTTGTCCTCTATTACTTGCAGTGTAAGTCTGAGAAGCATATGGCAGTAATCACCACAAAATGCTTTGCCCCACTTGGGGTTCTCTCCTTAATTTTAGACAATTTAATATATTGAGGAGATTGAAGGAAGGACTGGAACTTATGGTGCCTCTTGACTCTTCCTTTAGTAGACAGGAGTGGCTGTTCTATTTCTTTTGGAGTGTGTATTTTGTTAACGTTGGGAAGCCCTTTTCAGTTGGTTTATTTTCCAACTGCTAGCTGAAGGTGATACTCGAACTCAAGCCTTCTCTACTATGGAAAAAGCACTCAATTAGTGAGCAGATTTTGTGGTTTCTCTTATGATATGCAAGTGTTTAACTCTAGGAGGAAAAAAATATAAGTCCATTTTTTAAATATTACTACCAAGAAAAATCAGCTGCTTTTGAATTTTTTTGGTCTTAAACTTAAGTGACAGACACTTGCTGTGCTAGCTGGAGAAAGACAAGGTGAAAATAATCAGCTGATGTACGTTTAGAGCTGATAAAAGGTAAACTGGACTCTAGAAAGTAAAATATTCCTAACTGATAAGTGCTATAAGTAGTCCAAGATTTAAAAAAAAAAAAAAAAAAATTAAAAAATCACCCTAACATAGCAAAAGTTGTTCACTGGGCCATGGTTAATGTACCATCTTGACCAAATAATAGTAGTAGCTCTGCAGCATATAAATGTGTGCATGAAAAAATACAATTCACTCCAAACTTATTACAATATAGTAACTGATAAAACAGTAAGTATTTGAAGAAGGGGAATAAAAGATTAAAAAGGGCAATTTATACTCACCACAGTATTCATGCAGTTTTTCAGTTAGTCTTTTTGTGTTTAGCTATTTTTCCTTGAATAAGTATATCCTCAAATATTGTAAGGACAAATTTAATGTGTTCTTAAAGAAAAAAAAAAAAATCCAGTGGATTATCTGACACAAGAAAGACAACCTGGAAAATAGTACTACAAAGGCTTATGGTTCTTCTGTGGCACTGTCTCCTGGCTGTCAAGTCTAAATAGTTCTTCAAGTATTGTGTAATCTGATATTGATAACCTAAAGCTAAAAGTCTTTGTGCTGATCAAAGTAAGACATTTTAGAGGATGAAAGATATTTAGAAGATAACTGCAATTGTAAAACAAACCTCAGAAAGAGACAAAACAGGTCTTGCATATAAAAATGGGAATGTCTTGGTTTTCCTGGTTCCTTTCTTTTAACTGTCTTTCTCACCTTAACACAGAAACCATTCCTTTCAACTACTTCTAAAGTACTTGGCTGAGAAAGAAAAATTGAGACTCAAGACCTGCAGTCATATTTGGCCTGAAGCGCATGACTGCTGGGCTTGTCTGAAAGTCAGAGTAAGTTTGCAGTACAGTGAGCTACACTTGTAGAGTCACATTGACTTGAGGTGAAGAGAACAGTATATATTAACATTGATGCAAACCAGCTCTAATGCCACTTGTCACCTCTTGAAGTCATCCTGGAAATTAGGCTATAAAGGAAGCAGAATCTGATTAAAAGCAAGAAAGCAGACAATGTCAGTTCTATATTGATGTCAATTCTGTAAAAGAGAAGAAATAGCGTCAGAGAGGTTCCTATCAAAGGTCTGAATTATAATGCTAAAATCCATCAGTAACAACTTAAGAGTGATTAGAGACAAATTCGGATGAAAACCTGAGAACAGTTATTCAAATATTTTTTTTTTTTCCCTAAACAACCCCTGTGAGGATGCTTATTGAAGTAAATGAGGCTTTTACAGTCTGAACACTCTTGTACTTTACTTTTTTCCAACTCTCCTTAAATTCCATACAAGTAATATCTATTATTTTGGTTTGTGCAGTCATCACACTGGAACATGATATGAATTCAGTCAGCCAGCTCAATGCTGAATGAGATTTTTTTATACTCCTATCCTTACTTTATATGATTTGTGCAAGGTACAAGTTGTCTGTTCAGCTACATAGACCTGAAGATTCAGCTTCTGAAAACCAAAATTTGTATTTAATCTCTGCAGGCAATTGTATGACTGGAAGAAGACAAAACTGTAATGAATGAAGAATAAAAGGGAAATAGGCTTCCTGTCTGCTGTGAATTAATGTAAGTTATAAGGGAAGAAGTTATTCTTACATAAGGTAATATAACCAACATGGAAAAAACATGAGCTTTGTGGACAAGTTGTTTGAAGGAGCTCAACTTCTGCTCAAAAGTGCTGAGGGATTTTTGATTGTATCAAAACTTTGCTGGTCTTAGTAATACTTCTATAACTTATGGAAGTGACAGCGTTCATTCTCAGAGTAATAGCAGTAAAGCACAATTAAACAGAGGCCTCACAAGAGGCCAGAGTTCATAGTTTCTATTTGAGTTGATGACCATATTCCATTCTGACCTTTGATGCTCTTAGTTTAAAGAATGGGCAAATTCAGTATGTGATACTAAATATGAACAGAAGAGAACATATAGTTTTGTTAGTGAAATAGTTGCAAAGGCTGTCACTGAGCAACCTGAAATGAGTTTTTTCTAATGAGTCAGGCTCTTAAACATGAAAGAAACAGCTGCCTTGTGGATGTACAGCCTCAAGTCTTAATTCCAATCAGCAGTACAAGGCAAGTGGTCCTGCCACCAGTTTCTACTTCACTCATTAAAAGTAGTAGGCTGATGAAGCTGGCCTGTCTTACAGGCACAGACATACTGTGTGGTCTTGGTAAGGTATTCTATTCCTGTTCCTGACAGAGCATTCTGGTTTTGAAACAGATGTTTAGAGAATAAATGAGGACTGTGGTGTTCACATAGACACTTCGAAGCTCCTTTTCTAAAATATCAGTAGTCTTGATTAGAAAGAGAAAACTAGGAGAAAAATCTGCCTTGGGTGTTTACTAAAAATATTCTTAGTAGAGAAGAGTAATGCTATACCATAAATCATGTGTTGATATGGCAGGGCAGATCTGGACAACATGTCAGAAACCTACTGAGTGTACTGGGTTCTTTAGGCTGCCATGGCATTTCTTTATAACAGCCAGAGCTGAAGGTGGAGAAGATATTCTTGGTTTTGGAATGCAAGATAAACACTAGAGACAGATCTAAACACTAGAGACAGACTAAAGAGGAGATCAAGATTGTTAATACTGCAAGGTAGTTTTTTCTACTGAAGTCACTCTGAAGCTTTCACAAAAGCTTCAGTGACATCTCTATCTGAACAACCCTTCTCTGTGACTTAAGAATAATTTATCTGGGAAGGAGGTCTTCCTATAAAAGCTTTTGTATTGCTCAGTCATCCTCTGTAAGCTTAATTAAAGAGTAGAACAAATCAAGTAATAGAAAACCTCAATTATTATCAACTCCTTTGTAATTTTTTTAATGTTGTTTAGAGATTTAATGCTGATGAGCATCTCACAGATGCTTGCTAGCATAAATTAATATCACATGAGTCTTAAAAAGTTCCTCAGAGAATGAGCTTGCTAATAAGCTAGTGGAAGGTCTGAAGGAGCAGTAAAATGTTGTGCAGTGAAAAGATCCATACAGGCTTCAACTGAAACCAGAAGCAGGCTATTTATGATAACTTAGATTTTGTGGGGAGCAATTTGGTTTATTAATAGGTCTTCAGTCAGTGGTGTTAACCAGCCAGTTGTATTTATCCTCTGACTTTTCTGTGTAGCTGTAATCCTGTCCACGAGTAGTACAAAGGCAGTATTTGAGAACTTTGGAATCATCCCATCTGGGAAGAGATGGACAGATGTCTGTGTTTTTACAGCAAAGGCTTCTGAAGATGAATCAGTAGTATTTGCCACATAAATTAGTCTGAAATCACACCCTACACAAGTACACAATATCTTGCCATTTCAACAAAAGAAAACATTCTACTGGGGTATGTTAATGAAAAACGGATGATCTTGCATAAAGTACCATCAGTATACATTTTGCCAGACGCTTCTAAGACCTCAGGTTTCACCATAAATTCCGATTCCTTCACTTTGAGGGAAGCAGGACAAACTATCCAGATGGCAGCAAAAAACTGGTCAAGAAAATACAAGCTATAAGGAAATACGGAAAAAGCTAGATTTTGACTGAAGGAAATAGTGAGGGAAAGTGTAAGCCTTCAAATAAATGTAAAATGTTACTGGGGGAGAGGAAAGCAATGACCTATTCTTGTCCTGTGTGCATGGGGTAAAGTCATGAGTTAGAACTGCAGCAAAGGAAGTCTAAGCTAGGATTCAGCTAAACTTTCCAAGGATTAGGTTAAACATGGAATTAGGCTTGTAAAATTTCCAGTGCAATCAGTAGGAGAAGAGGTTAGCTCCCACCTGTGGGACTGATTTGGATGCATGTGGCCAGCCCCAAGGCAAGAGCTACACTGGGACATTTTCTGAGGCTGTGTCTTGTTTGTCTTGAAACTTTTAATATCCTCAGCAAGATCACAGCCTCTTAGTCCAAGTTTAGATGTTCATAGTAACTACGAGCAGAAACAAGCGTTACCTTTTTATCTTGTGTTGAACAATATCTACCCACAAGTATGAGATGCTTAGTACTTCCCCCCCTCCCCTGACAAGTTGTTACTGTGTTTAAATCTTTGTTCCCATTGACCTGAGTTACATGCCCAGTTAAGCAAAATCTCTGGCAAACATTTGTGAATGAATGAAATAACTTGGCAAGTTTCGTAAAGGACACTCTATATATAAAGAAAAATAGAGTTGAAGGAAAAAAGCTATATTGTGGTGCCTTAGAACATCAGGACGATTTGCTTGCTTGTTTCCCTGAAACTCAAATATAGTCATCATCTAGAAAAATATTTTGAGATTATAGCCTAGTTGGATTTTTGTTTTCACACTTGTGACAGAATACTTTTTTTCCTGTTAGTAAATTTTACTGCTGAGTTGCATTTACCAGCCTCTTATGGCTACACAAATTTGGGAAAAACTTAGTATTCAACAGCTAACTGAATTTTCTTACTGTGATAAGGCACTTTAGGACCTAGTCAGAGTCTCAAAATCAAGTTAAATGATCATTAAAACTTCAAAAGACTGAGTGAGATTATTCAACATGTACCAGTGTATTTAGGAGCTCAGTAGCTGCTCTGAATTCAATGTGACAGAACTGGTAATTTAAGTCCCAAGCTTGGGTCTAGATGAGGAAGGCCTGTGTGTGCTTTGTCTGAAAGTAGACGGCTACAGCATTAGCTACCTGGGCCAGGGTGTGAAGAACATTCCTCACCATGTGCAGAAGCTTTCTAGTTTCTTGACACCACTGACTTTGTGTTGCGGTGGTCTTAACTTAACCAATAAAATCAAGTGCTTATCAAGAAGTTTATCCAGAAAAGTATAATCAATCCCTTACTTGTTAATATCTTAGGACAAAATTTCCACATACCTTTTTCTGTATATAGTTTTAGGAACTTGAAGTATAAAAAAATGAACAAAGCTTAAGTTATATCAAATATAAAAAATTTATTTTATAAGGATGGGAAGTGGGAAACCATTGAGGTAAAAGCTGTGGATTTTTGTAAGAACGCTTTCTTGTCTATTTTAGTAATTTATTTTCCTGTATCACTTTTGATCATGCATGAAACATATCTGTGGCTCCAGGCCAAACAAAAAAAACCTGCTTCTTAGCACTGAAAGAAAAAAAAACAATGACACTGTTTTATGTAATATTATCTTTTAACCTTTCAGAATTAAATTTGATGAAAGCTTACTAGAAATTCTAACAAGCTTTTCAGGGAGAGCTGAACTACACTGAAAGGTTAAATATAGTAATCCAGTGTGAATAAAAGAAAAAAAATCTAAAATTAACTTTAGCCTATGAGTATCTTTGCACAACTGTTTGAGTAATTTGAAAGTCCTGAATAGGTATTCTTGGGTTTAGAAGAAATCTGAAATGTGCATTGGTAGTGACAATATTTCTATGAAATAAATTTATGCTAAATAGTTGATTCACAGTGATTAAACTTGCTGCCTTAAATCTTCAGCAAGGAAGAGGCAGAGGCTGGCTTTGAGGCCACAAGTCAAACCAGATCCCTTTGCTAGGTTGTTTGTCACATATTTCTAGCTTAGGTTTCTGCATTTTTTCAATCAACAAGAAAGCAATCCCTGTGCTCTATTGGGGCTTTTTTTGCTTTGACTCAGTTGCTGTTTCATGTTGTACACATTTCTTCGAATACTAGCTGTATGAGTTCAGATTTCATATATTGGTTTGGTTTGTCAATGTGTATCAGGCAAAATTTTAGTAACATAGCAATGTTGCTTTTAAAAGTAGCACAGACAAGACCATCGTTGTCAGCAAGTTCAAGGGAATAATGTGGAAACACATGCTACTAACTCAGTTTGAGGCAAGTGAGACCATTGGATACAATTAAGGCTGGTCAGGCTGTACAGGAGGTTGAAGAATTTTGTGGATGGATTATGTTGGTACTAAAAAATAGCACACCATGCTTCCTGGAGTTAGGTATAAGGACTTTCAGTACCTGTAAGGCAGACTGCATTATACTTACCTTGAATTAGTACATGGATGTCACTTGCCAAGATCCTCTGCTGCAATGCTAACATCCAGAATAAGAAAAACCTGAGCTTTATCTGTTTCATTTTCCTATGAAACCACTTAAAAATCTGTTAAGTAACGTCACTTGCCAAGATCCTCTGCTGCAATGCTAGCATCCAGAATAAGAAAAACCTGAGCTTTATTTGTTTCATTTTCCTATGAAACCACTTAAAAACCTGTTCAGTAATTAAGCATTTAAAATTTTGTATCATAGTTTGAGGTATATCACAGATGCAGACTGTCTCTCTACAGAAGCTCTTCCATCAGAAAGCAGAAGTATAAGTAAGTATAAAAGAAAGCAGAGAGGACTGTTCTGGTCTCAGAAGGGAAAGGATCCAGGTAAAAGTCTGAAAGACCTTTATTTGGAGGGGAGGGAAAAAGAAATGCATTATTTTCCTGCCTCTTACAGAAATTATTTTGTCTTGTCCTGTAGAACTTTATCCTGATTTCATGCAACAGACTGCGGAGGCCACTGATGGTTTCTAAGTGGAAAAGTATATTTATGGATGACTGGGTGGAATCTAAGTGACTACTAAGAAAAACTATGCTTTTTCTATTTTTTCTGTGCAATGGAATTGAAATATGAAAACTAAAGGGAAAATCAGTGCTTCTGTGATTTGAGACTCTTGTAATCTAAACTGTTGGTTATTGACAGAATTGGAAAATATGGTAATGGAAAATGTAATTTAGATAAACTTAGTTTCCAAGTACAGCAGAAAAATCATGCATCTCTTGTCTCTATCATCAGATTATTAAGTTATGTAGAATCTCCTTGTAGATTGAAATGGGTAGTTCCTTAAATGTGATTGAAAAATTTATATTCTATTAACTCTTCCAAACATGTGTAAAGTTTATCTATCTCCTAGTATAACAAATCTGATATATTTATGGTGAAGGTGATAAGGCTTTTCTACAAAATGGTGGTGGAGTTGAACATGAATGTACTGTCTGATCTGTCTATTGACTTTCAACTTAGTACATTCCACTACAGCAGGAGCTAATAAACAAGTGAAGTTAACAAAATGACTATTTCTAGGCTTATGTCTAATAATTTTCCATGGTGACAAAAGCCCTTTCTCTTCAGGTACTGGCCTAAGCTGCTATGGTTACATCAAACAAATCCAGTATCAATAATGATAGAAGAAACAATAAAAAACCTTTCCTGTAAAGACCAGTGAGACAAAGCAGAGATATTCATCATGCTTCACACTGTTTAGAGACTTGACTTTTATAAGACATATATAACTATTAAGAAATTAGTGATAACTCTGAAATGATAAGATTTAATATCAAGTTAAAACTTGCATATACATTTTTTCCTTTCTTTTTTTGCAAGAGAATAGGCACCTGTTTTGTTTTTTTAGCTGGTTTTTTGATTGGTTTACCTTCTACTGGACTTGCTAAATAGCAGTTCTGTTTCTTTGGGGTCTACACAGGCTACTAGCCTAACAGGACAAAACCAAGAGTTGACAGCTTCCTGCAGGATGTCCTTCTATCACAGGATGAGTAAAACATTTATTTTGGAATGTTTATTTTTATAGCTGTAATAAATAGCATATGTTGAAATAAAATATAATTAAAGATTTAAATAAATTATGAGGAGTGTAAACTATTAGATATTTGGAAAACATTGAAGCTTATGAGCAGGAATTAGGTCAAAACACATAAAATTAACTTCTTTGTCAGAGGCGTGCAGTGAAACCCAAGTATGAAATAAAACGTGGAAATCAGATATTTCTGCATAAGTGAATTTGTCAGCAAGAACAAATGCTCTGTTTTAAATGCTAGCCAAATCAACATTGAGAGTTTAAGTTTTTCCTTTTTTAAGTCTGATTCTCACCCAAACTGTGGTTTCATCTTGGCATGGTTTGACTGTTTTTTTCACATGCCCCTGTGGTGCTTTCCTAGTTGCTCACCAGTGAGGGAATGAATACAAATATATATAAACACATACATATATGCACACAAATATATATATATTAGATTATTTAGCTTTTACTGAATATAACCTAGTGGTTTGGCTGCACCTTCACTCTTTAACTGGAAATGTGCCTACAAAAGGCTAGCTAAGATCAACACTTAGATGCAGCTCTGTTTATTTGGAACTCTATGAATTTATGTGTATGGATATAATTTACTTCATTTTTGTTTTTCTTAGATGCTGAGCATTCCCAAATAAATCAAAGAACTTCATTATAGCTTATATCATAAAACATGTGGGCATATTAAAAAGAATTAAGGTGAACCAAATAGTTTTCAAAATTACCACTTCCATAGAATTTAAAAAAAGTGTTTTAAGTTTTAATAGGATCAAACAAAAAATCAGAATCAAAAGACCATTGTAAAATGCATCCTGCTTCCTATTTTCAGATCATCTATTTCCTATCACAGACTTGTGTTCAAATTGAGGAACACTGGAAAAGAGCATAATTTCCTCTATTTTCATGAAAAGGAACAGCAAAGAGAACTCATCTAGTTAATAGTAGTGTAAGAAAGAGTATCTGAAACATGTGGTAGCCAAACTCTGAAAGCAGTTACTAATATGTAGGAATAATACCAAAGCCACTTAAAATTTAAAAAAAGTGAAAAGAAACTGCACTCTTCATCATGTTCTTTTAATGTTGATTGTCCTATAAGACTAATATATATTTTGGTCAGTGAGCTACTACAAAGACAGGAAAAATTAATAGAACAGAGTATATTATCTGACAAGATAAAATGTCTTTGGTTTTTGTGCTGTTGTTTTCATAAATAACTTAATCTGAATGAACCAGACATCTATATCCAATTTGTTGAATTTCTCAGTCTTGTATGTAATTTAAATTCTGGTCCATCTTTGCAAATTATTTCATTTTTCTTACAAGAAATAATGTGGGTTTATGATTTAAATTTTTTCTAGTCTGGGACCAAATTTTCAACAATGGGGGTCTCGTATCATGGAAATACTTTTTTTTTTTTTTTTTTTTTTTTAAAGCTACAAAAAAGAACTTACCAAGTGTTTCCCTTTTTGACAGTCTGGCAGGTATTGGTAATCCAAGTTTAAGGATTTTTGCACAAGGATAAGTCCATGGAGTTCTAGTTTTTGAGAAGACATCTTAGTTTATTTCTCATAAATCTTGTAGAAAAGATCCAATAAAAATAAGTTAATAATAGCAACACTAAAGGAGTAATTGAGAATGAAACACATTGATAAGCATACAGCTAGTCTTAAAATAGACCACAGGTGGACTTAAACTATGAAGTACAAATAACCTCATTATTCATTGGAGTTAATCTTGGTTAACAACTGCAGTTCTGAGGATAAAACCTGACCAACAGCACTTGATTTTATATCTAATGTTACATTATGTTTTTTTGGCTTCCTGGAACCAGATATGTCAATAAAGTAGATGAGGAGTGGCTGCTTGCTCAGAATTTTTTCAAATAGTTATTTATGCTCTTTTTAATCTTTGAAATTATAGGCATTGAGTTGGGACTATGTGAGATCCAGCCTGGAAAATATAAAACCTCAGTTACCCACATGAAACAACCTTTTAAGTGACAAAGAGAGAGCTGTGATTCAAGGTTTTTTCTCCTGATGCCCTGACAAAGCTACCTTCATGCTGTCTTATTTCTCTGTCAAGTAGATACTGCTTTTGCAGACTGCAAAGCCCTTTCAAGGGCATTTAAAACTTCCTGACCCACTCCTGCTTTAGATTTCTGTATTTGTCAGCATGTCCTATGTTGTGCTGGATCTTAATTGCTGTAGGGAGGGAGGGAACCAGGTACATGCCACTTTTACCTGAGCGTGGTGATAAGAGGTGTCAGCTGGAGGTACTGACCAGCCCTCCTGCTCACAGTAGGAACAGCCATCTGTGGGGTTATTCTGAGTGCTATTAAAAGGGTAAAGATAACTGAAGGAGTTGCACAAACTCGTAATCATGTTTGATGCTTCAAGATGCAGCTCATCTAGTCATTCCTGAGCAGAAACAAGGTGAAGAGCCTGCTGTCCGTGCTACTACTACCTTGAATAAAGATCCATATGATTTAATTAATATTAGTACCTTTGAACCCTAAATATGACTTAAAGCAATTTTGCTCCTGACCATATCCATCTTTGAGTAATTCAAGCCATTCACTTTTTGAAGGGCCTGATATAATGTGAAAGGGTGAGCTGCATTCAGCAAACACAAGCCTATAGCTCAAATTAATGGTAGGTGTTCTGGAAAGACAAGAATGAACGTTTTGGTGAGTAACAGGACAAAATTACCCCAAGCTCTGATCCAAATTAGGCTTAACTTCTAGTTTGAAGCATTTATATCGTATGTAATGCTTTCCAATATCCTAATATCATAAGTGTTCCTAGTTTTGTAAAAGAAGTCCTTTTCAAGACCATTTTATTATACTGCAGAAAAATGATAATGTGAGTGCTTGCTTGCACTTACAGCAACAATGGTTGCTATAGTCACTTCTTAACTCACTGTTTTGGGATACTGTATGCATGACAATTAAAACATAGCATTCAGTATTAGTTCTACATTTCTACTGTGAAATTGCTACTTTAATCTCCTAAACTATTATTCTTTTTCTATTGTTGCAAGTTTAGTATACACTTTGAACTTTTGAATGTATTCTTTAAGCTGCTGGAAAGTAGTTGCTGTTTATTTCAGAACAGTGGTTTTTATGTTATAGCTCACAAAGAATTAGTTCTGTTACTAATGACCAGAGATGCAGCATTATTGAAGATATTTACTTCTTGTCTTAAAATCAACATACTGCATATTTTCAGTCCAGGTGGGTTTCTATGATAATGTTGGCACATGTAGCTTTATATGGAAATGAGAGGCTTGTACTGTAAATAAGGGAATTTCAAATTTCCCAGAAACTTATTTGTTTGGCTAAAAAAAAGATATACCAACTCAGATGTATGGAAATCCAGTTCAGTTTTTGAAGCATGAAAATAACAAATGAAATGCTTTTGAAACTGTTTTTCTAGATGAGCCTTAACTGAAACAATTTAAAAACATGAGGCTGTGCACAGAAGGCTGTGTATGCTCAGGCTTGCTAGGATAAATCTGTTAAGTTGAATTTTTTCCCAAACTGAACTGGGTGCCCTTCAATAAAGGCTGATTTTTTTGGATACTACAGTGTTAACTGTACAAGTCGATGCAGAAATTTTTGGATATGTGAAGATGTTTCAGCATTAGTGTATGCTTTTAACTGAGACCATGTAGTGTTGTTTAGTAAGTAGATCAATGAGACAATGCTTAAATCCAGGATATTTTCCTGCATTCACTGTTTTCCCTATCTTTTAGTAGAATGTAACACCTTTCCAGTTACTTTCTCCTTCCTATATTTCTTAATTATTTAAATTTAAAAAGATGTGAGTTGACGTTAGGCAGGCTGAATATGTCAACTGGGTATAACTGGAGGACATCAGTAAAAATGGTACTGAAAAGCTTGTTTTATGTCATCCTGAAGATTTCTATAAAAGCTCTTTTCATTTTTGATATTAGCTATTGCCATACCTCATGCATGAAGACTGTAATTGATCTAATAGTACTTCTTTGTTGATGTACTTATGAGATTCTAGCTAGGCATACCACTTGTTCACAGAAGGGGAGAGCTCAGCATTCTGCTTTACTTTTTTGGCATTTAGTCTATGTCAAGGCTGGAACAATGATTTAAAACCTCAGATGCAGTAAGCATTGAGATTCATGCAGTTAGGTAAGTAAATGATATGGTAAAGTGTGTGCACAGTTGGATTCAGAGCTTAATGCCTGGGCTATTATGGCAGTAATGAGTGTCTGAAGTAACATAACATAAAGATTTGAAATACAGTATTGCTTCGCAGTCTGAAATCAGAAAGCTGCCTTTTTTTTTTTTTAGTCCAGGAGTGTTTTTAGTCTTCCCTGGGTGTCAGAAAGCATTTATTGCTAAAGAACATATTCACAAGTAACACTCACCTAAATGTCTTGCATGTTGGTGGGACTTGTGCCACGTGTACAGGCAGGGAGCTAAAACATTAACTTATATAAACTTTCATTTCAGGATCTGACTAGTTTGTTTGTATATTATTATCAAGAATTATGATTAATGCATCTTTTAAGCCCGAGCAATTGGAATGAGATTTTACCAGCTTAAATCCTGTAAATTATAGCTGAATAATATCAAGCTGTACTGTCTCATCAGAGAAGGGTTGAATAGCAAGAGCAGAGCAAAAGCTCTGAGTCAAGGAGGTAAAGCAAAATGACTGAGTATAAGTGGTCAGTATAATAGCATGAAAAAAACTTGGAAAATAATTTTCTGCTTAACAAATAGTTATCTACTTGTTGATCAGCAAGCAGTAACTTGTTATTTTGTAATATCTTGCAGGACTCAGAGATTAAATAGTTAACAATTTTGGGGTTAATATGCAATTTGTAGAGAAACCAACCAACCTTTCTTGATGTGACTTTGTAGCAGGGAGAGCTGTTTGTGCCATTGTTGTGAAGATGGCAAAAAGATGGAAGTAGTGAGGAAAGAACTTCTTAAAAAAATTTAAAAAACAGTGTAAGGTTTGGGAGGTGGAATGATGTTGAAAGAGTAACTCAGAGTAACTTGGGAACAGTAAGGCCAGAAAAGAATTTACAATAACAATCAAAATATGTTGTGACAGAGGCAGGGGACTTGCCCATGAGAATGAGGAGAGGTTTGACTCTTAATATTTCTCTTCCATATGTGGTACAGTTTCTAGGAAACAAGATGACCTTAGGGTGAGGAGCTAGTCAGAGACAAAAGGGGAATGACCACACCAGCTATTTTGAGTTGTCTGGTCTGTCATTCTTCTCTGAAGCAGTCCCCTGACAACTGCAAGTGCTTCAAAAATCTAAACTCTGCCAATTGCACTGGAAACCATGCAAATGTAGTTTTGATGTATAAACACCCTTCCCTTCTGAGTGCTGTTGGACTGTTTTGATAACCAAAAGAATCATAAGGGAAGAAATGAAATATATCAGCTTTGAAATGTCCAAGAAAAATCTGGACTTGAATGGTAGGCTCTTTTATAGGGTTGGTCTGAATTAAGAGACCTTGCCTTGCCTCAATGCCTACCCTGTATTATAGGAGTAGTACTTAATTTCATGTAGGCATTTTTTCTAAGCTGTGCAAGTAGCTGGATCAATAATCTTTATTCAATATACTTGTGAAATAGAGCAAAGTAGTCCCATACCCTCAAGATTATCTCAATACTAACTAGGGATAATAATGAAAGTCTTTACTGCATGATGGTTCTTTATAAAGCTCTAAGTTATATCACGCATCTGTTTCAGTATTAAAAAGATATTTTTAAGCTTTTTTGGGATAAAATAATATCATTGGTGTAATGAAATATTATAAAATGGATTTAGTAAACTTTTTGATCCATTTTCAAGTTGTGAAAGAAGCACACAGTAGGCTTTTCTCCTGTAGAAAGAGTTCTTTTCTTCCCTTCCTTAAAATTGCTTATTAATTTATGTAGCCTGTATTTAGTGCTGTCAATATAGTATTCTGAATAATATAATTTATTTTCAATTTCTTCAGAAGCTGAAAGAGTTCAACTGTAAGATCTTCAGACATCTAAGAAATATCCTGTAAAGAGCTGCAGCATGACCTTTTGTTTTGTTTTCTACTGCAGAGAAATTTTGCCTTGGTAAAAACATAGATGCTTCTGAAAGTGGACACTTTCTTTCATTTCTCTTTATTTTCAGATATAACATGCAAGAATCCTTTTACTGTTTTGTATTCAATTAATATCCTTTTGTTTGCCTACTTCAAGCTTGTTCTGGTGGCTGTGTGCTCCTCATCCCTGACCTCATCTACTGTGACTCCTTTTCTTTATTGCTTAATAGGGATTTTCATGCCTTCTAAGCCTCCCGTGTGTCAGAATGAGGAAGTTTCCGTACAGTATTGGATTTCACACAGCAGTAAATGCTAGTAGAGAACAACTAAGATATCAATTATCTCACAAAGCAATTGCATAAAGCTTTATGAAAAATAAACCCACTGAATTCATGGGATGATTCTTTTTCTAAATTAGGTCCTTGCAGGTTTCAGATGCAATGTCCAGTAAGTTGTGGTGTAAGAAGCCTTGAAAACACTTTGCAACACCTGATGATGGGCCAGGGAAATATTTAATAGTGTGTTTGAGGTGTAAATACTGGCTTTTGGCTAACGAGAGCTGGTAGAGAGAGGCTGTACCCTGGCTTGTTCCCCACTGGCCTGTCTGGCTGATGTGTGAAGAAAAACATAACCATTAATATAAACAGCCTACTTAAAGTACCTGAATTGCTTATTATCAAGGAACAGTGATGTTAACTAGACTTTTCAATCCTACACCACCTTTAAGAGAGGTTGAGTCACCTGTTGGTCAGGTGAAGGATTATGAAGATGAGTGGTGTGCTTTTTAAAAAATTTTTATAATTTTTAATGACAAAGTGTTTATCTTCAGTAATAATCTAGAGAGTGTTAGAATAGTTTCTATTCAAGTTAGTCTGAGCCAGATTTACATGCACCAAGAAACAAGGTGAGGACCTCTAAAATATGCATTTAGCATACCTTTTAATACTATGGGGAACTTCTGTGAACCGGAGAAAAAAAAGTTTCACTTCACTACTTAGAGCATTAGGAAGGCATTGGATAGAAAATGATATAGGAAAAATCTGTAAATAAGTTTTCCAAGAAATAGAGTTATTGTAGTCAGCATACTTCATGGAGTAAAACTTGTCAATCAGATCATTGTTATGTAGTTGTAGGTGCTCGTAAGACAAGAATTTGCTCCTCTGACTTTTCAGTAAAAGGTAGAACATGCTATTGAAACAGTCCAAGCTAAGTAATTGGAAATGTTTGCATGATGGAATGCACACATGATTTTTAGAGATGGACTCATCCAGAATGTGTTTTTGTAGTAGGTCCTGCAACCATGGGCTCTTGAACACTTCTGCCAAGCATGTTTGCTCTTGGATTATTCAATGTTTGAAAAGCTTGTAAACTCTAGGCAAAGCTGGAAGACCAATAAATGATGCAGAACTGTTGGTGGGGACCCATCCAGAGAGGTTCCAGCAGGACGTCCATGTGAACATGGTTTTAGTTTCTTATAGCAGCTCTGCTTATAATAAAAAGCCAGGCGCTAATTGGAAGTGACAACACCAAGCCTGCACTGACTGTCTCGGACTTCTGAAAGGACTAGCTCCTGGTTTTGTGCCACTGCTGGAAAGAAAGGGCACCTCTTGGTTTTATAACCTTGGGGATATGAAACAGTCAATTGTTAGCTGTACAGATACGATGACATCAGATGCCTGGAAGAAAACCCCCCAAAAAACCTGCAAGGCATTAAAAAAAAAAAAGAATAAAAGTAGGACATGCCTTTTACTGAGGCTAAGATCTATTATTTGAAGGATTAAAAGATGACCTTGCTCTAATCTAAATATTTTTGAGGGGAAGAGTCTTCTGACAGTAGACTACTTTTTTTAATATAGCAGAAAGTAATGAGATTCTGCAGTTGAAAGGTGAACATAGACAAATCAAGTCTAGAAATGAGAAATGTATTTAACAGTGAAAGTAGCTAATCATTGAAATGTCTTTGCTATAGTTATGCTCATTTTAACCTTGTTTGACCTTTGAAAAATTGTTTATCTTGAACATCTTTGAGCTGCAGGGTTGACTTCTGCACTTCAGGCAAAAATATCGAAGTCACTTGCCTTGGTGTACCAAAGAAGTCACTGTTTTGCATGTCAGGGCTTCAAAAATATAGGAATCTGAGTTACAATTCATAGTTAGATCGCTTGATCTAGCTCACAGCTTGTATGCATCCCAATTTTTTTCCATACTCATGATTCAGATGAGGAAAAATTTACTTTGGCTGCTGCTCACCTGTGCAAGTGCATTAGGCTTCTTTCCAGTCATGTGTTTAAGGTTTTCGAGACTGTTACACTTCAGAGACCTGCAAAGGATGTTAAGTTATTCAACTGAAAGTGTTTAAAGAGGTATATTGGAATTAAGCAAATCTCAATCTCATACTTTTCAATTTTTGATAATGTTCTCTGTGGAAGTTTTTGATCACTAAACTTAGTTTGGTTTCTCATGGAAAATACTGAGCCTAACTTCAAGTGAATAATCAAAGCAGCTTGGTTAAAATAAAGAAAAAAGAGCTTTTTGACTGGTGTTTAATACTGTTCGCTCTGGTTTAGTAAAGATGTTCTGATGAACAAGTTTAATTTTTTAGGTCAACTATCATTTGATCTAAATTATGTACACAAGCCGAAGAAGGTAGTAGTAAAAATTTGAATCTTAATGGAAAGGTCTTGGAAGGGAAGTTAGTATACCTAATAAGAAACTTAGAGAAAGGCTTTCCATAATAGTACTTTTTTATCAGTACTGAGTGTGCTCATTTGAGTTTCTGGCTTCTACAATACACTGCCTTAATATGCTGACAATTATCAATGAATAATGACAATACAAGTGAAAAAAAAAGTAAATGAGATCTTATGTTTGTTTGTAGCCTAAAATTTATTTATGATATTACTAACTCATTCTATACTAAGAAAGTGCAAGGGTAGCTTTTTGTTGTGATGTCTCTTCATATTTATACTCAGCCACCTGCTGTTGTGTGATCCTGAAGGAATTCTCAGGGACAGAACTGTTCTGGAGTGCAAAGACTAGTTTGTTTACTATAAAACTACTAACAACTGTGTTTCTACAGACCACGAGGAGCCACATGGACATAATGTGGTGGGAAGCAAACCACACTGCAAAATAGCAGAGGTATAGCTGCTGCTTTGTAGAGTGGTGTAAACAATCTTTTAAAAGCTTGGCTTTCACTTATATCCTCAAGTGTTTCTCAGTTTCTGCTTTGAAAATTGAATCTTTATAGTGAAGACTATTACATAAATATTGAAAGATTCAGTTTGTCTTAGTCAAAACAGGATCCTGGATTTTACTTCTGGCAGCATGTTCAGCCAAGAGTAGTTCAAAATGGTACTTGCCTTCACAGGTTTACCATGTCTGTTACACTGGCTGCAGGTGAAATAGGCAATCAAAAATGAGCTGTGGCTTAGCCACCTCTTGCTGCAATCTGACTTCATAAAAAAGACTACTCTAAACTCAAAGTCTGAGTATAATGTCTTTAAAGAGGCAGGATTTTTTTCTGTAAGAGTAAAATTTGATGGTTCTGGACTTATCTTCACTGTGTGATTTGTTGTAGCTTGGTCAAGGCACAGCTTGATATTTATCTATACAGAGTAATGAGCAGTATTACTACTGTATTTAAAAAAGAATAATAACCTACTTTGTTATTCTTTCCTCCCTTTTTCCCTACTGTCAGATGGCAACATTTAAAGAGGGCTCTAGTTATGTTTCAGAGGCTGTAAGAAGGTTGAACCTCAACCCTACCCCTGCCTATCAACAGTCAAACTTCTTAAATTTACAGTTTTGTTGCACTTGGACTTAACAGGTGTTTGAAGTCAGCTAACATAAATAACCAAATTACTCAATTTCATAGAATAAACATATGTTTGAACTCTTTCCAAGTGACTTTAGAAGGAAATTGTACTCTTACTGTAGTGCAAGGCTTTAGATTTCCATTGTATGGCTTTTATGAGGCCAGTGTCAAAGTTTTAGACTCTTCTAGTTTCTTGCTTCAAGCCTGGTGTGCAGTTCTCGACCTTTGTGAAGTGTTCTCCTTTGTTCACTGGAAGACTGAGTGCTGGATTACTGAGTAGCCTCCTTTGGGTTATATTTGAAATATATCCTAAAGTAATAAATAACACTTTGCAACCACCTTGTCACCCTTCTTGCCCTTGTCTAGTTTCTTTTTTTTGCTTCTGCATGGCTGTTGTGTTTACCACCTTGACAAGCATTTGTGAAAATACCTAGTGAATTCATCCACGTTAGAACTGATCAAGCAGGATCAGGGTGCCCCAATCCAGACTGATTGTGCAGCCACAAAACAGCTCTTCTGGCATAGAGGGAAGGGTGCAGTGGAGGCTTGTTCTAAAATGAGCAGCAATATTTAGTTTGAATATGTGATTATCTCTTTAAATAACCCTGCAGTCTCCAAGTGTTTATTAAACTACAGGCAAAAGTTGTGTTAGTACTTTAGAGACAGTTACCACTTTAATTTGGTAGCTATCCATTGACTGCTTTTAGCCTTCTTACTCAAACTGCACTCAGTAACTAAGGGTGAAGCACTCTTGCATGGTGGGCTGTTCGTTATGCATTGAGTGACTGAGCTTCTGTCCACTGGCACAATCTACTAAATAAAACAGATAAATTGAACTGCATGTCTAAATATGTCTAATGGTGTCTGTTGAAGTAATTAGCTGGAATTCAAGTTTCTTAGACTTATCTGCACCTACATTAAGTACACTCACATACTCAAGTAAGGATTACGTAGTGGTGTGTTAGTGAAACCTCACCATTAAAGAATGGGATTTTGGGTGAACTATCTCACATTTCTTGACTGGTGATGCAAGTTGCTGAAAGAGATTTGCCTACCTTGTAAGACAATTACCTGCTTGGTTGTGGCCAGCTAATAAAGACAATGTGGGATGAACACTGAGACAGGTAGAAGGGTAGAGCAGAACTGCATAAGCAGGTGCAGTTGAGGAAACTGGGCTTAAAAGCAAAGGCACAGACTCTAAATAAAATTAAAATTTCTTGAGCTGTCAGAAATTATTGTTTATAAATGTAGTCAATTACTGTAGAAATTACCATGTTTCTTCTCTCTTTAGTCTAATTTTGGCCATCTCTTGTGTATGTAGAAGAGTAAAGCTAAATCTTAATCTAAGAACATACTGCGTATATAATACAATTAAGCCAAATAACTTGTTTTTAAACTGACTACTAAATATTCATAAGTGATGAATTGTGATTTTGAAAAGTTACTTTTTCTATGCAACTGTCTAACTTCTGAAGATCCTAAATCATCTTTGAAAATGTGGTTGGAGCACTTCAGAATATTTTCCTGTTCAGCTAGTTAATGACGTAAAGGCAGAAGCTATTATTGTCTGCCTTATCAGAAAAGGCACAAATGAGAGAATGAACAATGAACTACTACATAGCTAATGAATGACATCTTCACTAGGAATGAAAATAGCAAGAGTCTATTGTACATAAAGCAAAAAGAATAAATGGTGTCAAAATTGCATCATGATTTTTCTAAAGATTTATGAATTCAAAATTTTAGTTTTTCTTCAGGAAGAAGGTTCTAGTCATGTGTGTTAGAGATTGATAATTATTTACTTTTCTTGGAGTAGAAAAGTTGTCTTTCTGGTTCGAATGTATTGTTAGCTTGTTCTTATGGTGTGGAAACATGACCATGAAAGGGTTTTTTTGCTGTTGTTCAGAAAAGACAATTGCTAGTACAGCATTCTGGATTTCTGCACCTGTATACCTTTTTTTCTGTGGTTTATAGGATGTGCGTCTTTCGTCTGTTCAGTATGAATTTACATGAGGCATTTTTAAACTAACTGGAATGCAGTTTAGGTATGAGATATTACATCCAGCATAGGAATTAATATGCCCCTGAGGCGCAATTCTCTCATTGTTCTTCCTCATGTTCAGCCCTGGAAGGAATTGAATAAGCTTCTCTTTTTTCTGTGGTTTATAGGATGTGCGTCTTTCGTCTGTTCAGTATGAATTTACATGAGGCATTTTTAAACTAACTGGAATGCAGTTTAGGTATGAGATATTACATCCAGCATAGGAATTAATATGCCCCTGAGGCGCAATTCTCTCATTGTTCTTCCTCATGTTCAGCCCTGGAAGGAATTGAATAAGCTTCTATTTTTTCTTTTTTTTTTTTTTTTTCCTCTCCTCAGGGTTACCTGAAAATCTTTAAACTGTTAGAGTGCTTCAAACTGGGTATGCTAGATTGCCAGAGCAATAACACAAATCTGGCCCCTAAAGTTGAAGTTTCAGGCTTTTTTCAGACCACAAAGGATAACAAACCTCAGTAGCTCCACAGGCAAATGCTGCTGCGTCTTTACAGGAACTCTTTACATCAGCAGTCATAACATCTGGGAACAGGAGCCAGTGATGGTCACAACAGTGATGGCATATCTGCTGCTTTCCAAGGACAGGGATAAGCTCCAAGAAAACACTATAGGGGTGGCACTGGAAGCAAAGTACTCATGAGCAGGGCTGGAGGATGAGGCTGTGTGGATACAGGCAGGTGCAGGCACTAGCACCCCAGCAGGGTGGTTGTTTCCCAGAGCTCTGTTATCAGTTAGGATCCAAAATCCAGGACTGACCCAAAGTTTTTGAAAATAAAGGACTAACCTTTGAAGACCCTTTCTGTCATTTTAAAATCAAGTCATGAATCTTTCAAGTTGGAAAGATAGCAGTTAGGGCTATGACAAAAGTATAAAGCTCCTACAGTTTTTCTTTCCTGCTGCTCGCTCTAGATGTGAAAGGGAGCAGAAGGAACCATTATGAAAAATGCGGTCCATAAAGTCTGTGTCAAATTCTAGCTCCATTTTCACCACACAGTTTACAAAACAAATGGGTTACTGAATTTAATACACTGTCAGCTTTTTCTTCTCAGCACTAATGGATATTCTCTTCTAGATGAAAATCCAAAGACAGGATGATACATGTGTTAGTTGGGACAAATGAAAGCTCTGGCTTATGAAAAATAAAAGAGTTATTTTTTCTGTTGATGGTAAGATGGCTTTTCAACTTTTTGATTAAAAGCTAGCAAGGAATCAGGGGATTTTTTTCTTTTGTTTCTTTCTAGGTAGAAATAAAAAAGCGTACAAGAGAGTAGAGTAAAAATATAAATTGTAAATATTCTGGAATCTCCACAGAAAGCAAGGTGACCATAGTCTTGGTAGAGTTGTATGAGGTCTGTATTCACCTTTCAAGCTGCCAGTAATTTTCCATTGAAACAAGAACTGCTGTAAAATCTTTTCAGATCCCGACCTACCAAATACATTTCCTGTCTTATCTTTGTGGTTTTTTTTCTTTAATAATTTCAACATTAATAGTGTTTAATCACTTCAGCTGGCAGGTGTGGCTAGACCATAGGGCTTAGAAATGGAATAAAACAACAACAGGATTTCAACTCATTATTGGCTTTTATCAGCTGTGATACAGAACAAAATGTCATTGGTTTCAACTATGTTTGCACTCAGTCTGATATCACTACCCACAAGACATCTGCTGGGAGATTTAATTTTGTCGTGCTGGTAAGCGTTTTTACCAAGGGAATGAGTTGAACGCATGTAGCTAATGATAGGACATGTCTACTGTTGTGCTTTCAGAAACTTCTATCTACATATAAATATTTTACATAAGCTCAAAAAGACAAAGGCTTACTTGGTTTCTGCAGTTTGTACAAACATCAGTGCAGAAAAGGGTAAAACATCAGTCACGTTGCTCTGGCTAGATTGGCTAGGGATGAGAATCTAGAATAGCTTGCTGCTCAGATTGCAAGCACATTTCTACTGGCCTCCTGTAATAAGAAAGATGTGATCTCTGCGGGGGGAAAAGAGATAAAAGGCCAGAGAGAGTAGAAGATAACCAAAAACGAAGAGTAACTTTGTATCTCCAACAGGTGAGTACATTATGTGCTGTAATTGATCCTGCTCACCAGATTAAAAATGGAATGAGTGTGTGAGGATACAGCATAACAGATACTGAGGAGAGACTTTCAATGGAAGAATTATTTGAAAAACATGTAATAGTAACACGTTATTTGAACAAAGGAACAGCCAAAAATTCTAACAGGGAACAATCTATGTCCCTAAGTCACCATTTCCTGGTTTGTTTTGGTTTTTTTAAGACTTGCTAATCAGAACACTGTCATTGTTAACTGCACGTTGGCTCTATGTTCCATAATCTTTTAAATTTTGAGCACTTGGATCTTTTGTGTACTCCAAAAAGCTTGAAAATTGTAATTAAGGAAACAGGAAGAAAAGCCCTATGTGCAAGTTAACTTCCTCATTTTCTTTCTATTTATATCAAATGATGATTTTTTTCCTTTGCCAATTAAGTGGTATCTGGAAAAATACAAAATATCTGTTTGTTTTGGTCACTAGCAATTTGTAAGGGCATCTGGGTTGCTAAAATTTGAGTTCAAAGGCCATGTGCTTGGACCATCCAGATATGGATGAGTTATTTTTAGGCGAGCCTTATGTCAGCAGGCTGAAGGGAGATGTGCACTGTGCACTCCAGCAGACTCTTGGGTGCACAACATCTGTGCTAGCAGTGATTAAATCTCTCAGAAACATCACTGTGTGCTGCAGAGGAACATATTCTGGAAGGCATGTTGAGTAGGAGGTTCCAGTATCCCTTTCCTCCCTCTCAGATGAACCACTGCAGCTGATACTTAGCTATTAGTACTGTCATTTTCTCTTGAATGTTGTTAAAACAATTTGCCTTCACAGTAAACCAGTTGCATTTATTACTTTTGATGAACTGTTGAAAGTTATTTCCTTCTAAAATAATTATTTTATCTTGAAATAGCAAATATTAAGGAGAGCTTAAAAACAAATCTAAATTCAGGAAAACTACAAGCTTGAAAATTTTGCATATATATGCTTTTGTTTCTTCCAAGTATGTGCACTATTATTAAGGAGAGCGCAAGTGGGATTCTCACCTGTTCTCTAGACTGGTACAGATCTGACCGGAAATTATTTTTCTTACTTTTCCTTTATCGAACTAAAATTCACAGCCAAATTATGGGTAGTTTCCCACATCATCTTCCTTTCTAGCCAAATCTAGTAATTAATATTAAATGATTAATTTAAAATACCTGCAATCACCACACTCCCCAAGACTGATCACTTACTGTGCTGGTTTGGTGCTGTAAGGTCTTCCTTGGTATAAAACCATGCTTTCCCCTGCCCCTCTCTTCTATTCCCTGTTAGATGGAAAGATAAAGGTATATTGTCTGGTAGAGACAGTACTAGGGATGGTGAAAATGGTACATTTATTCATGTCATCAGCCTTGTTTCTTTTGTTTTACTTGATGAAATATTTGGTACATGCCTTTCACTTATAAACATCAAAAATGTTTGTTCTTGGCTTTGCCCCCAACCCCTTTCAGTCTAATCCTGAGGTACCCTCATGTCTCCCTAAGACATTACGTTGGTAACTATTTTCATTCTTGTGAACATCCCCCCACTCCTGGTGGTCTGATGGGCAAAAGATGCTTTATATTTGTTGTTAATTTTACACATTCCTGATAGGGAAGCACAGTTATCATTGTTTTAAACTTCAAGTTTTACTTGGTTATTTATTATGCCTTTCTGTGTGGAGTTTGGATGAATTAGTGTTTGCACAAGTGACATGACAGGAAGGATCATTATTTCTATTGCTGCCTTCTGGGGCATTCACTAAATCTGGTGCAAAGACCATGATATTTTCAAGCTCAAATATTCTATTCTCTCATGGCAGATGCTTCTTCTTTCTTTCATAATTTTTACTTTTTTTTTTTGCTTTTGTGAATTTCTCTCCTCTACAAGTCCTGTCAGAAAGTCCATGTTAGTGGTGTTATATTTTGCAACATCCAAATATGTAGTCGTTTGCTTACAGCACCCAAGCTGCTGCTTACAGATCTGTTGAAAGTTGGAAGTTTTTTTTTCTTGCTCTACAACGTTACAAGCTCACTTCCACAACCATTTAAGCTTTCTGTTTGAATCATGAGACAATTATGGAGTAATATTTCTTCAGGTGACAGGAACATGTTTTCCAGTAGTTGAAGGACAAGGGTTCAAATACAACAATCTCTAATTTGGTTTTAATGGTTTTTTTATTTATTATTTTTAATCAGTAGTTTTTTAGCAGTGCCCTCTACTAAACTGGGCTGTGGTTCTCTCTGCTACACAACATTTAAAGCAAGTAAAGTCTAATCAACCTTATCTTGGTTATGGTTTCTTTTTGTTTGTAGTGTGTGGAAAAATTAAGTATGATAGATCTGTTATAAAATTGGTAGTAATATTTTCTTCTTTTTAAATAAAAGCAAGCCCCCATAATCCCATGTTCTTTCACTTCCTTCTTTATTGTGTAGCTGTACATGTGTTCAACTTAATTTTACTGGAAAATACAGAAATAAAAGTAACAGTTGTTTATTGAGGAGGTTTCCCACATTTAAATATATGCTACCTGGGAGAAGCTGAAGTGTTTCTGCTGTCATGACTACATATATACAGGCATGGACAACTCGCTAACCATAACTAGTAACCATAAGCTGCTTTTGTGTCAAGACTAAACCAAAATCACCCCATTGCTTTTGCATTTTCCTGGCAGTGGAGATGTGTTGTGTGCTTCTTGGCTCTGATATGTGGTCTTGCTAACCTTACAAAATACTTTGCTTTATATAAAAACTATACCTGAAGTTAAACACATCACAGATCAATTCTAATGTTTTAAAATTTTGTAAAGCTTAACTTTGAATTGTGTTTTTCTTAATAATGATTATTAGTAGGCATTTGTTGTCATGAGATTGAAGTGTACCTGGTAGCTACTATTTTAGATGCATAAATTAAATTGATAAAATACTCCCTTAGTCAAAAACAGAAGGAAAACAAAAAACCCACAACAAAAATAACAGGCTAGTAATCCCAAACTCTGCCTTCTAGCCTTGTTGACATATTACTACAAATTGTTGTGAAATTAAATTAATAACCCCATGACTGGGTAATGCCATTATTAATCAAATACTGCACCATTTCTTAAACTGAGCTTTATACTTGGAAATTCAAACTGTTTCTTAAGGCTTCTTAGGAGATGTTATATTCCCACCTTGTCTTATCTGAGGTCAGCCTGAGTAAGTCACGGTACATTCTTGATTTTTGTTTGTTCTGCTGAAGAATCACTGTATCAATATTAGTGTGTACCATTTGTAACAGGCTGTAATACCTTCGTGGTTGAAATAAGAAATTTGTAAAATAAATTGCAGTCCCTGGATAGATTAAGATTTCTATACTGACTTTTCTCTTTGGATGTGTCATGCATACTTGAAGTCCCAAGGAAGAAAGGAGATATTTTGTTTTTAGGCAGAACTAGCTTGTCACTTGAAGTCTTGCTACTCTGCAGCCTCATCTGCCTATCTGCATTTAATGCTAAAGGTATTGATGGAAGAAATGTAAATTCATAACTTCTGAAGGAAAAATGATGAACGTTGTCCTGTCCACAGTCAATGAAATGTGGCTGTTTTGGGAACTGATTGAGAAATTTTAAAAACTGTCTGTGTAGCTACACATGATTACTGTTAACCTTACTTCTTGCAACAACTGGACACAAAGCCAGCTCAAGATTCTCTTTTCTGTGAAAGTGGAATGATTTTCTTGCTTTATGAGCCCACTGGCAGTTTTTCATGACAGTTAAGACTCCCTCATGGCAGTGTCTGGTGATATGTTCTTGATACTAATATTACCTTGAAGTAAGGGGGTTTAAGTACCATGGGCATCTTTTTAAGACAAACTCTGGCAGGGCACACTTTCTAAGGTTCTATATGCTTCATGTAAAGTCTGTAACCTTCTTCATACCCACATTAATAAATGTCTACATGTTGGCTATAATGTACTTTGCTTTCTCTTAAAGTCCTTGCCAAGCCAAATTCCAATACACAGTGAGGATGAGGCAGGAGGTCTTAGCTGAGATGTCTTTTCTGCAGCTGTCCCAGGGAAGCTGCCAGTGGGTAGCTCCTGATCACAAAAAAAAGATGAGGAGGTGGCAGGCACTAAGTTCATCTACAGGAAGCACTATTAGCTGTCACTTATCTGGCTGTAGTTTTTAGAATTTTTCTCGAAGACATTAACTTGGCTGTAGCAGATCTCTTCACCTTTGTACTAGCAAGGCTCTAGAGGTGTCCTGGAGCAATGTTGTTGGGTGCAGAATACGGCCTCCCCTTTTGGATGATGATATAAAACAGCACTCATGGAGTATTCCTGTAGAGCTGACCTGGCAAATCGAGACGAGAGGAGATCACCTGGATTGAATGAAATGCTTTTTCTAAAGTTCTCTCTTTTTTTAGAGTCCTGTTGCACCACCTGCAGTTTCTTATGCATATGAATACAGGTATGATTTTCTGCTGAGAGGTCTTGTAAGCAACACATCAATGCATCTGCTCTTGCCTATTGAAAAGGTCTTGCTGTGCTTTATCTGCAGTTCTAGCTAAATTTTCTTGACAGCAGGCAGCAGTTGTCAATGACAAGTGTTTATTGCTGTTGCTTGTCCTCTCTAAGGTATGTGTTACCAGCTGAGATCTGGTAAAGTTTAGGTCAGAGATCCAGGCTAGGCCAAACATAGTGTTATCTGTAGTCTTGCTGATTCATAGTTGTGCTGGAGGCTAATGTTTGTCATCTGTGATGTAGTTGCTACATAACAAAAAATACAAATATAAATGTTTACAAGGTGATCTAAAAGGGTGTTGTATCAGTCTAGATGTGATCAAAACACAAACTGTTTGGTAACAAGTCTAGCACTTCATAGTTTGAAGCAACGTACTTCTGTGTGATGTTAACAGTATGTCTTGGAGGAGGAAAAAAAGATAATAAGAGTTTAGGCACTCGGTTACGTACTATGCTGGATGGGTTTAGAACTTGGAATAATTTGGAGTAAAGGTCTAATAGATTCCAAGTGTAATTGTCCACCTGGACAATTAGTGTTCTCTGCTCTAGCAGAGCACTCTAAGCATTCAGCTGGTTGAGTGGCCCTCTCAGCTCTGCCCTTTGAGTATTCTGATGATGATATGATGCTGTCTTTGTAATGTGGTGATGTTCTTGAAACAGAAATATTGTCCTGAAATGCAGCCAAGTTAATACATCATATAATCTTGGAAGCAGCTGGGTTGACTGAACAGTGAAATGAAAATGGTAAGGGCTGGGTTTCATGTCATATAGGATTTATAGCCTGTGTAGTAAGTCAAGACAGTATGGTATTGTCTCCCTCCACTATTGCTACATTCATATTTTCTCTTCAGATGCATCAGTACTGCACTAAGCCTGCCTGGCTTATATAGTTCCATTGATAGGGCAGTGAGGACAACTACATAATCTAAAACTTGTCAACATCTATATAATTACTTATAAACCTTCAAGTGCAGCAGTTCTAATTAAATGGTACATTTGATGTGTTTTGTGGTTATTTCAAACACAAGAAGTCTCGTGTGGTGACTGAAACTGAATGGTAGAGCAGTGCTGAACCAGGGGACACAAATTTAGGCAGAGCCTGATGGACTTTATAGGCCTCTAGATTAGGTGGGTTCTCCTTGCCCAACACTGCCTCAGTGTCAATTGCTGCTCAACAAGTGCCTGCAACAGTGCTAACCCCCAAGAAGTCAGTTAATAAATTTGGTCTTTGTCTAGTACAGTAAACTGTGATTCATCTGTACTAGAAAACCAACAGACCATTCTGGGGCATGATTTTGGTACTTAACAACTAGCACTGCCTTGCAAATATTTGCTGTCACAGTTTAGAACTGAACATGGGCAGGGCTGTTCTCAACAGGCATTTAGTGAAATCTGGAACCAAAGGGAGTTTTCCAGCATAACTGCAGGCCCTTTTATGCCAGCTGGCATGTTTAATTTATGTCCCAGAGTATGTTTGATCCACTAATATAGACAGAGCCTTTTCTTTTTAAATTTCTAACCCTTCCCTACTAAATATAGAGTCTTAAAGGTCAAAGTATTTTCAAACTACCTGAGACTCAGCTGAGAGATTAAACTTATCTTTTTGACAAGTTGGATGATGGGTATGTAAAACTTTGTCATCTGTGATAGGAAAAATCTTGGGCTGAGGACTGCACAGCCCCTGTAGAGTTGTATTTTCTATAGCCTCACTTCTGACCATGTATCAGATGGGTTTTTCCACTACACCGAAGTACAGGAAATAACTGATGCTTGAGGACACTTGAGATGATATGACCAGAAACTGGAAAACGATGAATCTTTGGCTCTGTGAAATTACTTTTTACCTAGCTAAAGATTAATTATGCTTTCAAAATCTTATGGAAATAAGTGTGTTGTTAGTCTCTTTTTTTGACTTTGGAGATTCTGGAATTCCTGTTGTAGGAACCATCCCTGCTTTGTTGGATCTTGATTTCAGAAAGTATTGGTTGGAAAACACAGGTGGATACTTGGAAGATCAGACAGGGCTGCTAGTATATCCATGATCTGTAGGTCTCTTGAAAAGTGAAGAGATGCTTGATAGACTGAAGGCATGCATGCTGTCTGATCATGCATGGCTAAGCAGAGAATTATGGCTTTTTCCTCATCTAAAGGGGAGGACCAAGAGGTGAATTTCATTTAACTTGTTCATTAGCTTTGTGAAAGTAACAACAGGCAACTTGAAGCAGCTTTGGACTGAAAGATGCTTCCACTGAGAATACTTTGGGTTTTTTCCCTCCTTTTGTTCATAAAATATTGTGATATTTTGTTTCTCTCGATTTCTGAAATTTGTAGAGTTTAGATTGAGTGCATAAATGCATTTCTTTGTGTAGATGTATTGCTGTTCTATTTCTTGTTGTTGTTTTTTATTAACCTGCTGAATACCCACCTCCAAATTCAGAAATGACCCAGTTCTTTTCACTTACAGTGTTTGTCTGTCATGTGTCCCAACAAGCAGGCTATCCTTCACTAGAGTAATACATGAAAGTGCTGATAGAATACTAAAGAAATTTAGAAGATTACTTAATTATGTGGTTGATTTAAGCGTATTTGAACTTGCAACTGTAATCAGACCTGTGTTATCTAATTAAAAAATCCAATCCTGAATCAAGCTATAATTAACCCACCTAGTAATATTTATGTTGCTTGGTTAAAACCTTGTGTTTTCTCAATAATTGCATGATGCATACAGGACAACTATGTAACTAAAACTTATTGAGATTTTTATAGGAATATGCTTATTTTGTGATTAAATTATTCCACCAATTATGTGTCATGCTGTAAATGTATTTGTACTGTGTAAATAAGTTGACATGCTCATGGTAAACACTTGCAGTGCCCCTGTACTGGAGGTGGGTTATGTTCCCTGTGAAAGTGTCTGCCACCATAGTTTGAGAACTTTCACAGTTCGTTTGGACCATGTGTTTCTTTAATTGAGCTGTAGATATTATCTGCTGATATTTTTTAGTTAGCTACTGCTCTTATTGCAGACTTCAATAGGTTTGCTTGCTGAAAGCCTTATCTACGTCTTCTGGTATTATTACCTGATTTAATCAAATACATTGCCTCTATCCATAGACCTTGTCTTTCACAGGAAAAAAAAAATTACCAATCCTATGCAAGTAGGAACATTGTTACCTCAGGAAGTCCCTAAAGGTAGACAGTGTCATGCAGCTGAAGACTTTCCTTCTCTTCTTAGGTTGCTCTTGAAAGAATTTTGGCATTATGACATATTTTAATGTTTGACATTGTAACACTCACAGCTGAAGGTTTTATAAATCAGAGATTGTCTCATGGACAATAGATATTGGTAACACACATGCTTTTTGAACACAGAAAAAAGCCTGAAATACAGATATTTACCCCTGTATAAAACTTGGGAGTTGTTTGACCACCAGAAAAACAGCCTAGGCCTTACTAAATAATTGTCTTCTCTATGACACAGTTGTCCTTTTCTGCCCCGCCTTCCCATCTGTCCCAGCTGATGGCAAAAAGGTGGTTTTTTGCCACTCCAGTGTGGTGGTGTGGTGAGGGGTCAGTATCCTGCCCCTCTCCATAGCACATTCTCCTTACGGTGCTGGAGGGGTGGTGTTTGTATCTTGGATTTAAACATATGATTATGCTGCACAAAGGTAAAAAAAACATTAGCCTGTGAAGTTGAATTAAAAAAAAAAAATAAAGCAGAAAAACTACTTAGGAAAGATATTTGCTTAATGCAGTGCATCAGTGAATGCACAGAGAGGGGGGAGGCAGGTGATACTCAAAGCATCAGACAGCTGAGTGTTCCCTAAGTGTATCTCCAAGTGATATCTAAAAATGATGTGGTTTTCATAAGATTCAACAAGTGATAGTACTTGACTTTTGTATCATTTTTATAGTGGTCTCATAAGTAGATTGCTCTAAATCTATCCTGTATACTAATGAAGTTTATTCCTTTTATTTGGCTGTCTCACCTGTCATCTTACTCACTTTTAAGATAGATAATATTTTTCCTACCTTTATTTTCTGAAATATTCTATACCTTCCTTATATAAGGTTGCCTTTCTTGTCTAGTGTGTCTCTGCTGACTTCAACCAACATGATAGTGCTTATTCAGAAATTCAGATGGCAATAAAGTGTTTTTAAATAGGTAAGCATGGAGTGGGTAGCCTTTGGAAAAAAGTTCTTAAATCCATCTCTGCAGGTTGGTATAAAATATCCTTGTAATGCTTTATCTTTGCTATTGGTGAAAATCTAAAGTGCTGTGTATAACGGGCTATGGTTCTGTAATGTACCTCTTTTTAGATCTTAGAAATAGGACCTCTCAGTGCATAGATTTCCCAGATTTCATCCTTTTTGAAATAGAAACTCAATTTCTCATTGTGCTTTTTAAATTTTCATTTTCAAAAGACTGAGAAATTCCTGATACAAAAAAAGATGAAATTCTAGTTTCTAAGGAATGCTATGACATGAATATATTTAAATTTTTTTATAACTAGTTACCTATCTTCTTTAGCACAATCTTTTTTACTAAAAGAATATCACAGCTTGGGGACAAATATGAAATCGTTAGTCAAGGTTATATTTCCTTCTGTTTGAGCAAACTCTTCAGAAACCTTAAACACTGGGATGTAGTTTTATATGTTCTGAAGTTGTGTTGGTAGGCTAGTAAATTTTTTTCTTAGGACTTCTTTTTAGATGATTAAGAGATTTTTCTCCAGTATTTTAATGAATTTTTCTTTTTCATGTATGCTTCTTTCATTAAATCTGGTGAACTTTAGAAATGGCAGCTCTTCAAGCAACTAGCCTGAGGGGTTTAATACAAAACAGAAAAAGAATAGTCAAAACTTTACCTCCTTATGTGAACTCATTGGAATGCCCTATGTGTTACTTAACTGTGTTGTGATTATAACTATTTGCATTAGTCCAAATATTTATATAATGCACAACTGTGAAAGTATGAGGTGCTAAATAGAGAATGAATGTTTTCTTTACAGGAGAGGTGTTCATTTCTTTGAGCAGATGAGGTCTGCATGTTTTTAGGAAAACAATTTTCAAGTTTTCAAGTTCTTTAGTAAAACATGCACAGCACAATATCCCAAGGAAACATTTGTTCTTTCTCTTAGTTCATGCATCTTGTACTTGTCAGCTGGCCTTAAATGTAAAGCAGAACCAAAAGCAGCATTTGTAATTACTATGTTAATTCCTTTCTATGAATTAGAGTGAGCTTTTGCATCTTCAGAATAGTCCCAGGCACTATTCTGAAGAGGAGAAAGACTAATCCATGTTGTGAGCTGTTCAGCCTTGCATCCACATGTGTCTCTGGTGGGTGTTCCAGCATCCCCAGAGCTTTCAGGGAGTTCTCTGGTGAGGTGCTAAATCACACCTGGTCTGGATGCAGCTTCATTGCAGTGCCTTAAAGTCAGACTAACCAATAAACAAATGTATCTTTAAAAAAACAAAAAAAAGCATGTAATTCAATGCATTAGAGCCTTTTTGATTTTTGCATTTCGTTTCCTCTTTTGTTGGCCTGATCTCCAATAACACAGTTTAGACAATTATTTGAACTCTATCATAGACCAGTGTGGTGGTTACACTTGGCTAGCCCTCAAACACAGCTGCTTGGTCAGTCCCCTCCAGAGGATAGGGGAGAGAACTGGGGGTAAAGGTAAGAAAACTCATAGGCTGAGATAAGGATAAGAACAATTTAATAACTGAAATAAAATAAAACTTAAAATAATACTGATATTAGTAATAAAATATGCAAATGAGTTATAGTGATACCTAGTGCAATTGCTCACCACCTGCTGATGAAGCCTGGTCTGTTCTTGGATAATGATCCCAGACGAATGACAATTCCAAAATTGTGATGCTGGAAGAGTGAGAGTTTGAGCAAAAGTCAGAGAGAGCAAGAGAGGAAGAGACCCTTGTTAATATACTGAATGTGATGTGATATGAAATAGCTTATTAGGATACCTAAATGCCAATTTAACTTATTAATTTAACTATTCCTTGCCCCCTTAGATCTTGTGCTTGTAGGCTGACAAAGCACAAAGTCCTTCAACTTCCAGTGACAAAATGCAAACACGGGTATGTTACCAGCATTTCTCTCATAACAAATCCCACACTGAAACCGAAACACAGAGCTATACTAGCTGCTAAAAAGAAACCCAGCTCTGTCTTGGCTAAAAAACAGGACAACCAGAAAAAAGCTGTAGTACTGGCAAACAAAATACATTTAAGAAAAAAAATCTTTAAGTCAGAGGGAATAGGAAGCACAATGAGCAGAGCAAGGAATGTTCTATTGGTAGTCCTTGTTTAGGGTGGATAGGCCTTCCCTTCCAACACATTGTTGATTACGAAGACTTCTGTACTGTTTTTTGCATTCCCAGATACATGCCTGAATCTTGAAAGGAGTGGCTTTCATACAGCTATTTATGTTCAACTGAATTCAAATATCTATTTGAAAATACAACAATACAGCAGGGAAATATATCAATAATTGTGTCAGAATTGTGTAGGAATTATATCATACTTGGCATATGGAGCTTGTCATGTTACATTGTGATTCTTCTCCCTAAACATTTAATGAACAGGCAGGAATTACAAGCTTTGCTTTTAGGAATGAAGTAAAATGTCAGCTGAGTGCTTCTGAGTGTTTTGTATTACAGTCTTTGTAGATTACCAAAGCTCACTGCCTGAGCTCTGTTTTTCCTGTTGGAGCTCCTGGGATAGAAATCAGGTTCCACCTGTTATGTGGGCAGGTGATGTTTGCAATAGGCCTTAACTGATTTGATAGACCTATCCTGAAAGACAGGAGGAATTTTGTGTCATTGTTTCAAGCAGAATACATGAAAAGGAATGCACTGTTGTGGGATTTCTGCCATAGTGGTAGACAATGTTAGTTTCAATGAAGTTGACTGGGAATTCAAAACACAACTTGAGTGGACTCAGAATAAATTAGAATAAAATCAAAGACAATACTTGTATGATGCCCTGTGGGGAAAATCTCTAAACTCTTGTACAGTTCTAACTGACAGAGATCTTGTTCTCATGCTAATGTTACCAATAATGAAGAAATGTGGGAACAAAAATACAATGAGTATGTGTTATACAAGCAGAATTGTGCTGAACCAGGCAGAATAATGGTGTTCTCTATGGGATGCCAGCCAGACCTTTTTTTTTTTTTTTGCAGTAGCAGTAAGCATTAGTGCTTGCTAATCCTGCACCAGGAATTGTTTTTCTAAATCACTTTGGGGCTTAGATTTCATTGTAATAGAGCAAGGCAAAGGAGGTTTGGGTCTGAGACTCGGGACAGATGGTTTGTCTGTTTGGAAGAAGGGTGCTTTGTAATGGTGTGTCATGCTGGAATTGTGGCTGACAACAGCTCACATGAGGACCAGCGCCTTCAGAGAGGCACTTCGCTGCCTAATTCCTGTGTTCTCTTCTTAGCCAGTAAAGCTGCCTGCTACAGATCTGAGTAGTGAGGACTTTCGGGACTCTCTTGTCTTAACTTTTGAAAGTTATTCTTGAAAGCTTTTTTAGTTGCAACACAAAAGGCTAACAGTTGTGTCAATGCTGTATGGGAGGAAGAAGTACATAATGGCTAGTCTGGTCACCAATGCCTTGAATTTCAGGATTTGGCAGTGTTGTCTTACCCTCCAAAGAAGCTGTATCAGAGAGCTTGGTCTTAAACGCTGAGGATAGGTGTATGCCAGTTTCCTGAGCGTTTAGATGGCAAGGGATGTAGCTGAGAGCATGAACTCAACATAGCTACACATTTCCCTAAAAATCCACACTGAACTAATTGAATTTTGCAGATTAATAGATAAACATTGGATGGACAAGAGCAAGAATTTCACTTAATTGCAAAATATGATGCTCTGTTAGTGATGCTTGTGTTAGATGTGTCTGACTGTCAGAGAGGGGATTTTGCAAGGGCTGTAAATGAAGAAAAGCCCACACTGTTGCCTGCTGAGATTTCTGTTAGGAGACTAGAGAACATTGAAACATACATAAAGATGAACTATTGCTGTAGACAGCTGAGGAGTTTTGTAATAATGTTGAGTGCATGTGGAAGTACTTAGCTCTGTGGATGACTGCTGTAGGAAATGATCTCTCTGCTTAGTGGAAAACAGGGTGACTCAGCTCCAGTGGCTACCTGGCAGGCTACTCAAGTAAAGGCATTTCACTTCAGAATCCTTTTCCAATTCTACTTTTGCCCATTTTGTTGCTTTTTAATGCCAGATTTAAGGGAAGGTGATTGTTTTCTAGAACCTGCAGCAACAAAGCCCAACTTCTCACCAACTTTGAATCCTCAGATACCCTTTTATCTGACTTGGATATCTTTATCTTTTATTCAACCATAGAAGTGTATAGATAACTTCATTATTCATTAAATTCTATTATTGCTTTTAATTAAAAGTCTCTACAAAATCAACAGTGAAGTGTCTGCCTGTTATGATTATAGTTAAGTTAATAAACATTCATTTGCCTTGCTCATTAAGAAAATCTAATGTTGCTGCTCAGTGTTCTCATAATCTCAGTCTAAAGCC
The DNA here is from genome assembly GCF_000700745.2 of Antrostomus carolinensis. Lineage (NCBI taxonomy): Eukaryota > Metazoa > Chordata > Aves > Caprimulgiformes > Caprimulgidae > Antrostomus > Antrostomus carolinensis. The sequence goes on along the minus strand of NW_010319561.1, from coordinate 51,440 downwards.
CACAGAACTTCATAAATCAGATTAAGAACAATACTTTCTTATAAAGCTAAATGACCTTATACATCAGTGTTTCCAGATAAGATCCAGCGTAAGCTACTCCAAAGACAGAGGGCATCAATCTTAGGTGATTCATTTCCTCAGCTACTCCCGATGCAATTTAGTGAATACATAGTCTCTGCAATAAAAGTTTTTTCCCAAAAGGCTGAATATTTTTTACTAAGATGTACTTAATAAGTACAAGAATTGCATCATCTCTTGCATAAGAGGTATGTAAATTGCATTTGAACAATGAAATAAAAACTTAATAACACTGTATTATCTTTTTTTTTTAAATGAACCATTTCTTTCACAAAAACTGTTTCTCTCTTACTTGAATACAGAAATCACAAGGAGTTTTCTCATTATGACATCAAGTGGCATTTTTTACTGTCCTCCAGTTTTCTGGGAAATCCTTATTGTCCAATTTATTGCATGCACATTCACAAGCACATGTAAGAACAATGACTTTTACTTGCCCTAGCTGCATGGCAAGGGACTATGGTTTGCATGAAAGAACGGGAAATCAGAAGTGTTTTTTTTTTCTTCCCCGGCACCAATTGCCTGTGTTTCCTGTTATAGGGAAAATAGTTATTTACATGCCAGGAAATAATGTTAGGAGTTTTAATGCAAAGTGTTTTGGAAATCTGAACTTAAAAGCTAGAACTATGAAATCTCATGTGGTTTGGGTTTTTTTAGCTTGCAAAAAGACAACCAAGGAGAAATTACAATAGAAGAATGACATAATATTTTCTAAAACAAAACTTTTCTTTATTTCATGTAAAGAAAGTATATCTAGAAGAATGTCCATGGGTGAAGCTCATTGCTTTTTCACTTGTCTCAGATTGAGACTGAAGATGGGGCTGCAGGGATAGGGAGCAGTGAGTGTGGCACCTTGATGGAGACAGGCAGATATGGCCTGTGGTAAAGAAGGTAGCAGAAGGAAGGTCAGATTCCTTTTGGCCTGTACTTTAGGGTGTGCAGGGTAAGTAGCTAAAAGTGTTCTTGGGGTAGCAACCAGGGAAGAATGATAGGAAATAGACAACATGTTGAACAACTTGAAGACTAACAAATAACTGTTTAAAAAGAGAAATGCTGCTTTGTTTGGATTTTTTTTTTCTGTAGACCAGTATGTCTGAGCGTATCTAATCACTTGCTCTTATGGGAATCAACTATACAAAATAAGAGCTGATATTTACTAAACAGAGGGAAGACTTTGTTTCTGAGAAAAGGCTTATTAGCCATATTAGAAATCATGAAGAAAAGCTGTCAATTTTGAGCTGATAAGCAGACTTTCAAAACACAAACCTCTCAATTTGATTGTATTAAAATGCTAGTATACATTTAAAGGCACAAAATGCTTTAATGTATGTCTTCGTAATCTGATTCTTTCTTACTGTGTTCCTTTTCTTTCCACAGCCCAATTCAGATAAAAACCTATGTGTCAATTAAGACATAAACTCTACCACGGTAGGCAACTGAGTTAGAGAGCAGTAGAAACTCAAAGGTTTGTTAGTCAGTTCACTGTGCAATGAAAAAATTCTCCTTGATAGCCTGTGTAACTTAACAAAAAGCCAAGAGTTGATGGTTGCCTTTGCCTTGTAAAGGACATTCTCATGCAACAGACAGACAAACCTCTCCTATGCAGAAAAATTAATAAAAACTTGTAAATGGTGTGTTTTGAGAGCAACTTACTAAATCTGCATTAAGTATGGTAATAGACAGGAAAAAATAGTAGATGTTGAGTTATCTTGATAGGGTTCTTGAGATTACCCTCTAAGTGGCTGATTTGCTGTTCTCCAACAGTTTGGTATTTAGATATGAAAAAATAAATAGCATACCTAGAAATAATACTTTGCAGCCTTTGTCAACATGTATCTTTTACACTATGCTAAGCTGACTTAAGATCAGACAAAAGATTTACGACCTAGTTCTTGCTCAAAATAGAGGCTGGTGCTCAGTGTGGCTTTCACTATTCAGTTTCATGTACTCCAAAAGAATGTTGCTTGTATTATAATTGTATGTTTCTTTTGGGAAGTTCATTTGTACTTAGCACCCTAAAATAGATCAGTTCTGCATGTCCTGCTCACAGAAAACCTCCCAAAGACAATAGGTGAAATGACTGGCATTTTTAGCGGGCTGGGTTTGTGTTTAACTATAAATTAGGGAATAGCAGAGCTAAATAAAATAGGATGGGAGCAGTAACCAATATTGTCTAGCCTGTGCTGACTGAATTGGTTGCAGTTAAAAGTAATAAGATCTTTTGTTTTAGGAAGCTAAAATTGCAAGTGTTCAGGAGGTGGCATCTATCAAGGAGGGAGAAGAGGTTGTTCTGTGGGCAGGTTAACTGATCAATTTGAGCCTCTTGCAGATCTGTGCTCCTCATCCCTACAGCTGTTACCTTAGATCCTTTCTTATTGCCTTCTCAGCTGTCTCTCTCCCAGGGACACGGTATCTCTCCACTGCGACTTTTCCAGCCCATTCTTCTGTCCTTTGGCTGGACAGAAAACAGCCCTGGATTTGGCTTCTTTGGGCTTGTATGTAAGCTGTGTGCTTACTCTAGGAATGCTCTGGAAAAAATAACTGAGAAATTGCTGAGGCTTGTAGCTTTTTTATCCATTAAGACAGTAGTTTGGACCTCTCTTGTTTTTGAGACTGCTTGTTATTGTGAAGTGGAAGGACCTTCATGCCTTGGAAACTCCTACTCCTTTTCTACATTGGGCTGAAACAGCCCACTAAGAGCAATGGTTCCTGGTGGCTCCCTCAAGTTCACTTTCCTTGGGAAGCCAGAGCATGAAAAGAGTTTTTAGCCTTCTTGAGTTTCATCAGTAAGTTGAATGCAGGGCAATTAATGCTTTCTGGTAAACAAAATAATGTAATTAAATAATTACTCTCAAATTTTGAAGCCCACTTTCTCAGCTTTGTTACCTCATTTCCATTTCACTGGAATCCAGGTAAAATACCTTTTAAGGTGGTGGATTTTTTTCCTACGTAGTCAATATCATTACTGATAAAAAAACTTGTTTGTTTTTTATACAAAAGCTCTATTGTTAGCTTGCTTATGACAGGAGTAAAAAATAGTTGATATTCAGTAGACATAGTTGCTATGAAGAGACACCAACAGACAAATATGTTGCAAAGCTTCGTGCTAATATGCTGGCTGTCAGTAGTGAATGTGTCTACTTTTCAGAATTATTGTCACCTTTAGCTGTCCAGAAGGAAAAAAAAATAACTATTATTAGAAGTAATTTCCAAGAACATAATAGGTGAGTGTTAGTTCGTCCTAACACATTTCAATATATGCTATTTTTTAACAGTGTCTACTTGTCAGGCAAATAAATCCTGTAAAACACAGCTTTTTGTATTGAACATAGCTATTTCAATGGTTATGTCCTCTGAAGATGATAAATTAGAATGGTGGTGAACACGCAGTTTAGGACTTCCAGTACAGAAACAGCTGTTAGCATTGAGTGGTTGTGTATACT
>NW_010319561.1:0-47878 GCF_000700745.2 Antrostomus carolinensis | reverse complement strand
CCAGGATATGCTCAGTCTTAATAGCTGCCCAATATTTAAACAGGGAGAACAGCTTGGATTTCAGGCCCTGAAAGCTCTAACATTCCTTTCTTGCATGGTCCTAGAGGGCCATGTGTTGCTTTTAATTGTGAACAAGTAAACATTAGTCTGGTGGCTTGAGCAATTCAGAGGATGAAATGAGACAGAAGTTGTCTCTGCAGGTGGGTTAACAGCTGCTGCCAAGTGCCTCTCTATCTTACTATCTCTGAGCAAGCCTCAGATGAGGCTGAATAATTTCCAGTGTCACATAAAGACTGGCAAGCAGCAGGAGAGATTTGTTCTGATTCTTGTGAAAAAGACTGATGTAGCATTTGTTTCTGACAAATTGAAATTGAGAGACAAAACACTTTTTTTTGTTCCTTTTTCCAGTAATTTAATATCTTAATGTGGGTATGCAAATCTTTGCTTACTGCTTGCAACTACACTTAAAAGCTATTAACCCTCTAAATGCAACTACCTATAATTTAGCTATCAATTAACTTTGTCTTAGTGCTTCACAAACTCTTACAAATAAGAAGTAGGACAATCTGTCTGGAACAAGTAGTTTGGAAATGTAATTACCTGTCTCATTTACAGATTTATGTTTTTGACAAGCTTTAAGGAGGGGAGAGAAGGAAATAGCTCTGACAAAAAAATGAAGCCTCTTCTCCCAGTGCAATCCTATTCAAATACGATTATCCTTTATTTCTTTTTTGTCTGTAGATTTACCATGCTGTTACTGCTGATGATATATCCTAAACATGAGATTCCCATAATTAGCAAAGGGAGAGCAAGAAGATAAAATATGATATATTAAGTAGGAGATAAATGAGATTTTTTGGGGAAAACAAAACAAACTATTCAGTATTTAGCTGAGCTATCTTTACTTCTTAAACAGTTTCATGGTAAGATGACTTTTCCAATTAATTTTTGCTCATCTCAGTAATTGAAAGAGGGATGCATTTTCCCATCAGCAGTACATTGGCGGCTTATATGCCAGCAGGCTTTCTGTGAGTGCATATCTGTGACTGTAAGAAAAAGGTTTGCTTTCTAAAAATCCATAGAAAGTAGATCAAGTGTGTGTCATCTATGCAACAGGATCTTAAGCTGTGATCCAGATTTTTTTTGAGCCTAATGAGGGTCACTGTGGGTCAGGACTTGAATGGATACTTCCAGGAAAAATAAAAGTGTAGTAGGAAGTGCTCTTTAGTGCATCCATAAGTGGTGCTTGCCCTTTGACTCAGTGATACAATACAGACTGATAGATGCTTACAATAGTTTATGCAGTCTTCTGAGTTGGTGTCCAAACAGATCAGTCACATTTAGAACAGTGAACAACATGCAACTTTAGTCTGGAATTTCTGGCACAATGCAATGACAGGGCATCTAAATACCTGGTACTTCTGATAAGCAACAACACAAGCTTGGGCAATAAACAGCCCCCCCCCCCCCCAAAACCCCTTCTCAAACCCTTCTCTCTTTAAAAATAAACCAAGTTGCTGAAAAGATTTTGTTATCTCTTATAATGTACCATTGGTGAACATATATTTATATAATAAGTAAACAGTGGAACATAGTCTTCTCAGAAGTTGTAAAAACCAGAATAGTTAACGTATTAAGGAGGAATAGAGTAGCTTCATAAAGAAATCAATCAGTGGCAGTAACATAGAAGATCTGAAGGCAACCTTCAGTTTGATAACTGCTAGTTTGTGAAAGCCCAGAGAGTATACCAGAGGGAGGATCATTCTGTGCATGTCTTACTTCTAAAGCTGGTTGTCCTCAGCACCAACTTGATGAGGTAAGATACTAAATTCAGGGGACATGTTCCTGACCCCATGCAGCCATTTTTACAGCAGTATGCACATAAAACAGAAAGGTTCTTTATAAAGCAGAAAAAAACTTTGTTAGTCCATAGCTCTTAGAAAAAATGAGGAATTGTGAATAGCAGGGAATTTGGGAACTGGCACTAGAACAAGGGAAGTGAAGAAAGTGGAAGAGCAAAGTGTGTTAGGGAAGACTTTAAAGTCTGTCAATATAACTTTATATTATCACAAATCCACTTGTCCTTGATAAATATATTCAGACTATTTCAAATTTCCTGGTCCTTTGAAATAATCGCAATACAGAATAAGACTTTCATCATGTTGCAGTGCTACCAGACCAGCAGAAATATTGCATAGAAGCTGACAAAAATAAGATGAATGAAAGACTTGTGCCTCTGTTTAGCAAAAATATATTTCACAAAGACTTAATCTGTTTTTCATCTTTTGCATGCTAGACTTAAACTTTTTGACAGATACAAAGTTTTAATTTCAAAATATCTTTAATTTTTTTTATTCCAAAGTAATGCATGCTGAAGTAAAAAAAATCTGAGCATGGTGAAGACCAACACTCTAAATAAAATCCTTGCTGTTTAGGCTAGTCCAAGAAATTAAGCATATGTCCAATTGTGTGAAGAGTGCAAGTTCTGAGTGAGGTATCATCATAAAAAGCTCTGGAAGAACTGAATCCTATCTTTGTGTAATCTTTCAAAATAGTTTTCTAATCTTGGCTGAAGGTACAGATTCATTTTCAAAATGAAGATTTCATGTCACCTTCAACATGTGAATGACTTAATGAAACAGCTTCTGGTTTTCATGCATCATATAGTTTTAAGCCACCCCCTGCTAGCCTTGAATTTTATCAATGACAATCTCTTCCTTCTTGTCTCTTGCATCTCCTGATGGGTATTAAAGTGGATAATTGCACTGAATTCATCAACACAAATAACCAGTGCATCAGTATAGACTTTTGGTCTATTAAGTAGACTTACATTTCCCTTGGTGGTAATCAGGGGGCACAGGGAGGGCAGGAGAAGCACTGATCATGTATTTACTCAGAGCTCTAAGTGCAGAGTGAAATTTTACAGTAAGTCAGCAGGAGCACTCCCCATGCAGTCAGTCTGAACTGCTGTGCCTGCAAGATGATATAGTTTACTTCCCAGGAGGGCAGAACTGGAAGTGGTCTGTACTCCTCAGATTGAAGAAATTTCCTGGTGGTGATGTGTGGAGGAGAGTGTGGTGTAATAACCTGTTCCACTTCTGCAAATAAATGCAGTGATTAATGATATGGGCAGAGAACTGTTTCTATATACCTTGATTTTGAACACAAGTGTTGGGAAGTGATGTTACTTCAGAGGAAAATGCTTCTGTGGACTCAACGTACAGAAGAAAGATTTTTGACTACTGAAGAAGTGTTTGATGCTGAATTTTTATTGCTTCTTCAGAAGATAAATCTAAACTTTTAATTGTAATCATATATTGTTGCACTTTGAGACTTCCAAACAGGGGAGTTCAGTTTCTACCAAGGGAATGTTGAAAAAGAACCTTCTGTTTAAGACAAGCTTTGTGTTAAATAAAGTATAAATACTGAGCCAAAGAATCTCTCTCAATCAGGCAAGTTGCACTTCAGTGCTATTGAGAAAACTGTGTTAAATAATGATGTTTATAGGACACAGTGCTGTGGAAGGGGGTAGAATTTGGGGAGATGTCTATCTTACAGCTACTCTGTAGAGTTTTTAATGTGTTATGTCAACTTATATGTGCACAAGTGTTGACTTTACCAGTAGGTGAAATGTGTTGACACAGCCCTCTAGACCTGCCAGCCTACGTTTTCATAGACAATTCTCTGTTTTGCTTTCATTTTCTCACTTTTTTCACAGCTACTCCTTTTGCTGCGTAATGCTGATAGAAGAAAATACTCTTTGTTTTGTTGAAAATAATGCAGTAGAGTGCACAAAGAACTGGATTAGGCATGAGAACTCTCTTCCTTTTTAACCTTGGCCACTAAGTTGTTGAATATTTAGTACTTCCCAGGAGAAGAGGCAATTGGGTATGCCTGCATATGTAAAGCCTAGGTGTTATGTCACACCATGCCCTTTCATCAGCAGTATGTTTACAAAAGCAGTGGTCCTCCCTGCCACTGGTTCAGGAGGGAAAGACTGTATTGAAATAGTAAATGACACTTTGATAGTCTTTTTTTGCTTTATATTCAGGTAACTCCACTTTAATGGCAGGAGAGCAGGCATTTAATTATGCATATTAATACTTGAATAATAACGGGGTCTCTTTCTCAAAAGTATACTACTTAAGCAAGTTGTATTTTTAAATCCTACGCCTGGGACAAGACATATATATTTAGGCTTAATAAATATTATTTTCTAACATACATGTACATTTACCTATAGATGTACACACACTATATATCAGAGGCTATGGAAAATAATAAAAGTTAATCTAGTGTCATCATGTAGGACATGGTAAATCTGATAAAAGTGGGTTTTCCACTCTTAATTTATTTTTGGTGAACTGTCGGGACTTCACAATGGCATGTACAATACTGTGTTCTGTGCAAATGATTACTGAAGCACTAAAAAAGAAGAGGATTTAAACAGAAACGTTGCCACAGCAGAGCTAGCAGGAGTAGCTAAGAAGTGACACATTTAAGATGTTAATTTTCTTAGTGACAGTCAGATGATAGGAGGCCTGTAGTGGTATCTGTAGAGGGAATTAACAGCTGCTGTCTTCTCTTGGTGGATGACCATATTAGAGCTGATTCCTCAGGCGCTACTAATTAGTGAATGGAGAAGAACGAGGTGCAAAGGATGGTGGCATTTGTTATTCTTGATACATAACAGACAATGTTTAAATCAGTTTGGTGGAATCCCCAAAATTATTCTTTATGTGTCTGTGTAATACTATAAACTATTAAAATCAGTTTGAACTACATACTTTTTACTGCTTGTACTATATATGAAAACAAAACTATTTTTTTTGCTGTTAGAGAAACAACAGAAGTGTACAGAAACATCCTGGAGAAAAAGCTTTCAGTAATAATAGTTGTGCATACAAAAAAAAAAATCTATATACTAGAAAGACTTATGTCCCCTGCTAAATTTACGTGACCACTGGTGTCATACAGAATTGCAACTGCAGCATGCCTGCTTGATTGTGTGTATTACAGTTCATTAACCAGCCCTCAGGCTGGCTAATTATGCCAGATGGTATAATTTCTGTGTATACTTGACTTGCCATGAGTGCTGCTATCTTGATTCTGATATTCATCTGCAGTAAGTGGGGGGAGAAAGTGTTTCTAATACACAGATACCTTCCCTGAAAAGACCAATTGCAGATGGGAACAAATTTAATGAGTTGTGATTCCAGATATATCAACAGGAATGTGAACAGTCAGCATTCATCAGGGGAGCTACTGAATAAAACAACCGCCTTCAAAAAGCTTCTAATCAGCCTTTGAGCATGCTGGTTTGGAGTTGTGGGAGGGTTCACAGTCATGTTTTGATAGCTTACAGGAGTGAGAATGTTTCAATGAGTTCACTTTAATGATAAACCTCTAAATTACATAATTGCTTTTTATTTTGTGTTCACACAAAGATATTGTACTCCACCCTATTTTTACTCTCTCACCTCAGGAGTGTTGCTCCTTAAAGACCTGCAGTTGGGGAAATTTATCCTCTCCTGGCCATCCCTGCTCACTGAGTTGACATGTGTATAAATTTAGCAGGGATGAATGTTAGATTGCTTTCCTTAGGGACCTGGTAGAACATCCTGGGTTCCCTCCTGACTCTTTGATGAGAAGTGTTTTATTTATCTAGGTAACTTCTCATAACAGGTAAACAAGTCAAATCAATCCCATCAAAATTTTGCAGGGCAGTGAGCAGAGCCACTTCATCCAGCCTGAATGTAGCTGAAGAGGTGACTTGCAAAACCTGGTGGGGCACTTCTATTGGAATTATCTCTCCAGTGATCTTTGTGCAATTTAGAGTCTGTGATATCAGAGGAAAAGAATGATTATCCACAGGTTTCCTTCTATAAGTACATTTTGTTCAGAAAAATTAATTGGAAACAAGGGGAAACCCTTCAGTGGAGAGAAGGCAATAACCGTGGGACATTCTTCTGTTTCTTCAAGCCTCCTTCACATCCATTGGCCTACAGAGCTTTATACCCTTTTTATGAAAAGGGTGTTCACATCACATAGAATGTACTTAACTGTCTGAAATTTGGAGAAATCCTATGCTTTATGCTTTTAGCATTCTTCTGTAGGCTGTTTCTTCAACTACATGTCACAGAGATAAAATATTAGTTATGCAAGGTTTTGAAGCTAAAGAGGTAAGTAAACAATTTTGGAAGCGAAGTTAATACACCTCTGAAGATACTACAGACACTTAAGATATCTATTGAATAATCATGTTGATAAACATGAAAATGGAAGGTAAAGATCCTGAGCTGTAGTGGGATTAATTTTTAACAGGCACAAATAATCTGTGCTTGCGATACAAACAGAAACTAACAAATTGCTGTACAACTGCATTTTATCACAGAGAAGGGAATTGGAGCTGCAAGATAAAGCCAGTCTGAAATAAAAGTTAAACTCTTATTTTGCTTTCCATTGCCTAAGGTAACTACTTACATAGTCAATAACTGCCAGAAGAATACTTTTTACAAAAGGAATATCAAAAAGCAGATCTTACTGCAAACTAACTTTGCTACAACACAGCACTTATCTTTTAATTTTAGCAGTGATTAAATCCCTTCTCCTGTGCATCAGAACAAAAATGGCGCAATCTTAACAGCTTCTTGAAACCTTTTTTTTTGGCAACAGACAAGGCTGGATAATTTAATTTATTTAAAAAACATAGTTTGGAGTTGTGTACTTGGGAGGCTTGTGTGCCTGTTGCTAAGGTTGCCTTATACTGCTATGGCAACCGGCGGGAAGCAAGGCTCAGTGGGAGTTGGCCACTGTGCCACCCATCCCAAAGGACCTGGTGTCCTTGTGGTTGGCAGGCTGAGGTGGGCAGGTTTACAGCCAAAGGTCTGAGCAAAGATGAGTGGTTTTTAAGATCCTGTGGTTTCAGACATACCTGTCAGTCTCATTCTCGCTTTCCCCCAGGACTGAAACTGGTAGCAGAGGCTGAGCAGGTTCTTAGAGTTTTCTTTGTGGAAAAAGAAAAAGCATGGGCAGGGCACAAAAGATGAGCAAGAGTTTTTAAAATCAAGACCACACACAACCTCAGCTGTCAGCACCTTGAATTATCTAGAAATATGTCTAAATGCAGCTCATGGTATTTGCTTGAAATGTCTTGATAACTTCCAATATTTATTCCAAATATTAATTACCTGACTTCTGGCTGGTTGAGGTGTTTGCTTTTCTGAGCGCAATCATTTCCTATGAAAAGTTGAGTTCTTGCAAACTGTCACTTGACACAGCAGATGTCTGAGCTGGAGTGACTCGGTGACCGTGACCCTGAGTACATGAGGGACGGCAAGCCTGTGCGCACGGCTCAGGGACATACCCACCACCCAGGGAGGTGGGCACCCTGCCTCTCTTTCTCCAGGCTTAGATGTTTGACTTGGACATCAAGTCCCCTGCTCCCTTTGCTTGTGTTTGGGGTTGCACCTGACCTCATCCTGTCAGTAAATGTTTACATGCATGTTATTCCCCTTGCTGTAGAAGTGTGCCAATTTGGGTGCCTGTGCTTACCTCTGCACAGCAGCCTACCCACTGGTGGCTTTTCTCTGCCTGCTCTTGGAGGGTTCAAAACACAGACCCTTCTACGATGGCTTCCAGCAAAGTCCAGTCTTCCTGGTTGGAATGGGGCACACTATTGCTAGCAGTTGCTGCATGGGAAGGACTGCAAGATGTGGAGTGGGGGAGGGGGGGTGTGTTAAACAACCTTCACAGCCCCTCTATCTGAGAAGGTTTTAAATTTAGAAGCATTAGTTCTTGGCTGAGGATGGATATTATATTGTTATATGATGAGTGGATGTTGGTCCTCACTTGTTTTCCTTTTGTGTGTGATAGGATGGTGAGGAACGGAGAGAATCTGTAGGGTGGTTTTTTAATGTATAACAGTTTCTCCAAGGGTTTGATACTACAAGCACTGGCTTCTGTGATGTGTTTTCACTTTGAGGTTAAATGTTTTTTACTTAAGGTATACATCCCTAAATGGGAGAAGTTTCAAATGGCTGCTGTGGTAATCTGATTCAAAGCCTTCTAGTTACCAAGTGTTACTTATTTTTGTAGATTAAAAAAAACCCCAAACCATACAATTTTAACAGTTACAGTATAGATTATTAGGCTTATACTTTTAATACTTTTCTAGATTGTCCTGGTTTTGCTAGGATAGAATTAATAGTTGAACTTCATGTTCTGAAACACTTGCAAAACAAGTGGGTTCGAGTTGTTTGGCTTTTTTAAAAAAATGTCTTTAATTGTGGTGTGCATACCCCCAGAACAAACTTGGATTCTATTTTATTAACTGGATTGGTCTATATGTAGCTATGATTCTTGTAAAATGCCAATACATCCAGCAAGTAATCTCTATGGGATGAAGAGAAGTCACACTGCAACTATCATTTTGTGTTTAAAAAAATAATAATAATAATTAAAAAATATATATTTTTGCTATTGAGTATTCATTTTGGCTCATGTTTTGGGCAAATCAGCTGCCACTGTCATGGCCCCTGTTTCAGTCTTCTCCTTTCTTGTTTGTCTTGCTTTTCAAGACTATCCAGTCATGACAGGCACACCAGGTATAGCCTAGAAGAAAACTTTTCCCCACTTTGAGACTGCTGACTGGTACAACAAGGCTTGGGTAAAGACTAGTGGAAAAACTAGTAAAGCTGATTTGCCTTTATTTATTATAGAATAATACATTGGTGTCACCATGCTGGCTGAGCCATCCACATTAGACTCCCATAACATCCGCTTTCTGAAGGATAACTTCAACTTCCCAGATAATAACTAGGACTATCATACAGCAGATGCTAACAGGTCTAGGAAAATCCTGAAACACTTTGAAGATAACTTTTTTTGATACAGGTATTAAAGGAGCCAATGAGGGAAGGTACCCTCCTGGATCTGTTGTTGGTCTGAGCTGGTCTCATGGATGAAGCAATGATTGGTGGCTGTCTTGGCCACAGTGATCATGAAGTGATTGAGTTTAAAATCTTTGATATGAAACAAACCTGTTGGCACAGCTAATACCCTGGATTTTTTGGAGATCAGACTTTAGGCTGCTCAAGGAGCTAGTTAGTAAGGTCTCCTGGGAATCTGCTTTTGAGGGAACTGGGGTCCATAAATGCTGGTCAAAATTAAGATCCCAGGAGCAGGTAATTCCAATGTGTCAAAGCATATGGACTTTGAAAGTAAGGTCAGGTTGTCCTGAAGGACTACAGAGATGCAGTTTGCTACTGCGGGGAGAAAATCTGCGTGGCTAAAGCTAAGTTGAAGCTGGCCAGTATTGTGGTGGGTCACAGCAAAAGGTTTTAAGCACGTTAATAGCAAAAGGTGGACTAAAGAAAACATTGGCTTGTACCTTGATGAAGTTGATCACCTTACAGGTAAGGATGAATATAAACCAGAGATGTTTAATGCCTTCTTTGCCTATGTCTTTAACGTCAATGATGGCCCATGTGCCTCTCGGAACTGGGGGTCAGAGAACTGCAACTGGGGGAGTGATAAGCTCCAAGGTGACTTTGAACTAGTTATGGGATTTGCTACTGCATCTGAATGTACATAAATATGGGCCCCAATGGGATTCATGCCAGGGTACTGAAAGACTTGGCCGATATTGTGAGACCTCTCAGTTATTTATCAACAGTCTCGGGAATCTGGAGAGGTCCTAGTTGACTGGAAGCTGTCAAATTATTCCAATTTTCAAGATGGGCAAGAAAGAAGATTCTGGTAATTATAGGCCTGTCAGTTTCACTTGGGTGCCTGGTAAAATTATGGAGAAAATTATTCTGTGAGTTACTGAAAAACACTTGAAAGACAGTGCAGTCATCATTCAAAGCTGTCATGGGTTTGTGAAGGGGAAGTCATACTTTACTAACTTAATATCCTCTTATGAGAAGGTTACTAACCTAGTGGACAAGGGGAAGGTAGTGGATATGGGTACTTTTTAAATTTATTTTAAGAAAGCTTTTGATACTGTCTTTCACAGTATCCTTCTAGACAAGCATACAGCTAGGCATGCACATGATACAATGGATGAAAAATTGGCTGAAAGGTTGGGCTCAAAGCATTGTAGCAAATAGAATAACATCTGACCAGTCACTAGTGGTGTTCCCCAGGGCTCCATTTTAGGGTCAATTCTTTTTCAGTGTTCTTATCAATGACCTGGACACAGGAGTTGAGTACACATGAAGTCTGATGATACTGAATTATGAGCTATCAATTCTCTTGTGGGTAGAGAGGCTTTACAGAGAGGTCTTGGTAGATTACAGCATTGAGCAATCATCAACCATATGAAATTTAATAAGGACAAATGACAGATTCAGTACCTGGGCTGGTGTCATCCTGGATGTATATATAGATTTGGGGACAAGAGGCTGGAAAGCAGCCATACAGAGAGGGATCTGGGGGTTTTGCTTGATGGTAAGCTCAATATGAGTCAACAGTGTGCCCTGGTGGCCAAAAAGGCCAACCCTACCCTGGGGTACACTAGTCACAGTACAGCTAAGCGATCAAAAGAAGGGATTGTCCCATGATACTCAGCATTGGTGTGGCCTCACCTTGAATATTGTGTGCAGTTTTGGGCTCCATGATATGAGAGAGAAAAATAGAATGTGTCCAAAGGAGGGCAACAAAGATGGTGAAAGGACTAGAGGGCATGACTTAATGAGGAGCAGCTGAGGATACTAAGCTTACTCAGTGTAGAGAAGAGAGGGGAGACTGAGTGGTGACCTCCTTGTTGTCTACAACTTCCTCATGAAGGGGAGCAGAGAGGGAGGTGCTCACCTCTTCTCTGGTATTCCATGATAGGATACAAGGGGATGGCTTCAAGCTGTGTCAGGGGAAGTTCAGATCAGATATTAGGAAGAAGTTATTCACTGAGAGAGTGGTCAAGCACTGGACAGTGTTGTCCAAATATATGAGTTAACTTTTAAATTGCCCTGTGTGTAGCCAGGTGGTGGACTTAGTGATCCCTGTAGGTCTCTTCTAACTCTGGATATTCTATGTACTTTTTTCTCTTTTAGCTGAAAGAAGAAATAAGGCATTAGGATATTTATACAATAGTGTAAATTATATTTGCTTGGATTTTCCACTGGCCTATATGTGTGAAGCAAGGAAGCTGTGTTCTACATTCTTAGTGTTTGTAATGCCATGATTGGAAATTAAAGACATGAAGAGATAATATCCTGTTTCAAAGTTTCTTCATTATGCTTTTCAACACATTCATTCTTTTCTTACCCTCTGCCACTGCTTAAAAGAATAAAATCTGTTAACAACAGGCATATGTGATCAACAGCTCCTCCTACTTCAAATCTGTCTTTAAACTTCACTTTTTGGGAGTCCATCCTACAGTAACCTTCTGCTAGGGTTTATATCAAACCAAAAATGTGGTAACTATGGTGCTGTGCAAATGTGTCTTTGTGAAATTGTAAGCTTCTGCGTTTGATAGTCTGTTGATAGGGTATGGATGAAATCTACTGGCAAAAGTACAAATGTAGATTCTCTGAAAATTGAATGAACAGTTGCTTGAAGAGATGAACAAGTATTTGATCTTTCATCCATTTAGGAAACAAAGTGTCCTGATTTAGCTCATTTTAGAATGAAGTGAGATCTTCAAATTCTGGGGATTTTGTTGGTTCACAAAATAAGTCAAATAAAAAGATGGTGCTGAATGAATCAGTAACTTAACCAACAACAAAAAAAATGTAATCTAACTTAAATTCTTCCATGAATACACTGTTTAACTTCACCCCACTTTTTGGGTAGAGTCTTAGGGAAGATTTGGTTTACTTCATTACAAGAAGGTTTTCATTGCTTTCTTGAATGTTGGCTTTTAGAATTCAGCTCAGATATGAGGGTTTGGGGTTTTTGTGTTGTTGACTATACACTGCTTCATTCAGTCTAGTCCATTTTCAAGGCTGTGCCTCTCTGTCACATGTCGAATGTTTGTCTGTCTGGAGGGATTGCCATCACTCTGGCAGGTTTTGTTTGTTTTAAGCAGAATATCTGAAAGGGAAAAGGACTTGGAAAGCCAACAAAGAAAAGATTCAAAAAGAAGCAACGTACAAGCCATTTCTGACTGATAGGAATTAAAATAGCTGTGCTTTTTTCCAAGTGAGTGGTCAAATGAAGCTTTCCTGTTTGATATTCTTCCCTGTCTCTCACCTGTGGCACACAAAGACTCTTAGACTGCCTCCTCTGTTTGAATAAAATGTATTTCTAGGTCAGGCACACCTCACACTGGAAAGGGAGAGATTTGGCAGGGAGAAAGGAAGGAAGGTTCAGTGCTTTTCTACTTTTACTCCCAAGCATGCTACGGTTAATGGAGTAGGATCTATTTACTGCAGTGAGGTGTGTGAAAACTAATAACTATTTTCTTTTTAAAGTAAATTCTATGCCTCACCTGGAAGTAATTTCAGAAGTCATTGAATATTCATAAGTTTTTCTTGATAATAGGATAAAGATTTCTCTAATCTTTTTGTGTTCTTAAACATATTATTCAGGAGAAAAAGGAAGATATCTTGCAGGGCATTGAACACTCAAATTTATTTTCTGCAGAAGGAGGAAAAGCATGCTGTGTGAGCTGACAAAAGAGAGTAAACCTTGAACAGTTAGCAGGTAAACCAATACACATGATTCTGGAGTTCAGCTCTGACAGCTTGCATAAGAGTGTCAATATAACTCACTGACATCTAAACTTTTTTTTAAGGCTGTAACTAGAAGCCATTGCAATGTTAAAATTGATTTATCTTATTCTTTACATAATATTTATTATATTTCCACATAGGAAAGAGGAATGAATAATTCTACATTGAAATGAATGAGAAATCTCTTATTCCAGATAGATGTCCAGCTAACAGGCAAGCTGCAAAGAAGGCTGTGAGCCTCTACCCTTGTTTTCCTTCCTGCTCTGTCTCCATGCTGCATATTCTCTTCACCTCCACCACAACCTGGTGCTGCACATCATGCCAGTAGCATTTAACTAATTCTGATTCCCTTTTCTTCTCTGTAACAGATCAGGGTTGCAATTGCTCCAATATCTTTTGTAGCCAGAGTTTTTAGTCAGGTTTAAAATGAACATAAGAACAATGCCTACAACAGCAAAGATAAATTCATTTACTTAAGAAATCACCCACATGTTAGCTGTTAGTGATGTGTTTTCCTGGTTCAGCAAGGAAAGGAGATAAGAGTCCTGATTTTTGTGCTAAAGACTGAGAGTGTAACTCTTGGAAGAAAAAAAAAAAAGTTGGCTTAATTTGTTTGGTGTACGGTGGCAGAGGATTGAAATGAAGGAGGGGAATTGCTGGTTTGGTATTTTTTTTTTATTTTGGAGTCTGCATGCAATACAGTACTCGGACTCAAACCTGGCTTTTCCTGTCTTTCAGGCTTAGTAACAACATAAAGGAGTTCTGATAATTCACCAAATGGTGAAGTATTACTTTAGAGGGTTCTTTTGTTCTTATTTGCATAAAGCAAGGATTTTTCTTAGTCATTTTATATAGATAACTGTAGGTATATTATTTCAGTCAGTAGAGCTACGTTGATTATAAGATTCTAAATTGTTTGGGTTTTGTTTGATCAGCTGTGTAAATGACAACAGTTGGAGATACAGTTTGCCTGAAAAACAGGAAGGATGGGTGAATTTTGAAAAGGGACTAATGTATTTTGTGAAGCTTCTGAAGTATACAAAAGGGCTTTTCTTCAAATATAGAAACTATACCCTGTTAAGGTAAGATGCTTTAAATGTGTAGGGTTTGAGGCATATGTTTTTCAGCAATCAGGACTAAGTATAGTTTCTAAATATAGCCTATTTAAAATCAAATGGTTCAGAACCATATCAGAACTCACTTAATGCTGTGCTGGTATGAATAAAAACACTATTTTCAAGGTAGTCTTCCCCTCCCTCCCTATGTCTGTGCTGAATAGTAGAGGTAGTAACAGCTGAATACCAACAGCACTTAGAGGTAATGTGCTATCCTGGCTTCCACATTTCAAGTCAGACACAGGGGATTTAATTGCCACTCTTGTACCCTGTCAAAATGACCAAGGAAATTGAGCAGTAGCCTTATCAAGGACACTGAAAATGTTGGGGCTCTTTAGTTTGGAGAAGAGATGTCTGTGGTAGGGTATGACTGAAGCTTATAAAATTGGTGAAGGCAAGAAGTGAACTGTTACTCACTAAATCTCAGCATAGAAAGGCTAGGAAATGGATTTAAATGGATTTGAAACAGGTAAAGTACTCTTTTATATAGTGCACACTAGACTTCTGGAGGTTGTGGAGGCAGACACAATTATGAGCAAATGCAAAAAAGGATGGAAAACTGTGATGGAGGACTTGGTCCATAAGCAGATAGGGGATATACAGGGATGTGCCTTTTGGCATCTATAATCCAGTTCTTGTAGGTGCTAAGGGAGCACAATAGTAATGGACTTTAAGTAGTTTTGATTATTGGGTGCTCTACTGCTGCTGGGCAAGGTGTACCATGGGCCTGGCCAAGTAAGGCACCGCTTACGCTTTTAACATGAGTGAAAAAATTTAGCAATCAAATTTTTACCTCCCCTCCCCGGGAGAAGGGGGTGGGGGAAGGTCTAAACTGCATTTTTTCCTTCATTTGTAGTTTTGGCTTGGAACCCAGCTTGCTTACCTTAGCTGTTGCCACATCCCTGAGCTGAAGCTGTGAGCTGCTGGTGTGTGGTTTGAAATCCCAGGCCAAAAACCAATAGCAATTTTCATGTCATATGGATAAAATGGTGACTTGCACCTGTGGGCAGGACTTACGTGCCAGTCCTGTACTTGATGCTGTCCTGATGTAATCAAAGCCAGGCTGCATGACTTCTTTGTCTCCTGCCCTTTTACTGGGCAGCAAAGGAAACCTTTGCCTTCTCTCTGCTGAGAGCAACGCTGCTTTCTGTTCCCCTGCAGCCAAGGAGGCGATGAGGAGGAGAGGGCTCCTGGACTCAGCTGGAAGGCAAAACTGCCTTTGCCACCTCACAGCTGAGATTTTTTTTTCTTGGCTGTGTGAGAGCACAGTTCATATCTGCTCTCGTGTTGCATTTAGACAAATCACAGGGAATAAAGCATGATGGCAGAGGAGATCTTAGGCAAACACCTGCCTCACCTGGTGATAATAAACACCAGTGACTGGAAGTCTCTGTTGAGACCAGTGTCTGCTTGTGTGAGTGCTTTACTGATGTGCTAAATTTGATTGTGGTTACTGGTTTGAGTGGAGAAATTATTGCTGCCAAGAGTGGCTGTCTCTCAAGGTACATGACCTTGGCATGTGTCCTAATTTGGAGAAAGCATGGGCAAAATAATTAGACTACTTGATCAAAAATGCAATGTCTACCTAGCTATTTGAAAGCTTTGAGGTCTTAGACAGAAAGATTTGCATAATTTATGGTATTTGAGCAGTCTTAACTTGTTTCTTTCTTTTTTGGAAGATTGAATAACCAGTGTGAAATAGCCTGTGTGGAACTGACCCACATCATGTTTCCTAGTGCCAGAAGGAACCACTCTGCCTCCAGATCTGGCCTGAAGAAAGAAATCAGAGTTTCTGTTAGTGTAGATGATCCTCTAAAGTCTTTCACCCTAACGTGCAGCAGCACAAACATGTTTATTTAATTTTAAAATAGAAGTGTTAATGAAGAAATGCTCATAAAGTCCAGTAGACTGTTCTTACTATTTGCTGTTACTGTGATTTGTTGACCTGAATAATACCTTCAAATAGGCTGTGAAAATAATCACCATGCTGAGTGTAGCATATAGGTTACTTAAGTGGAAGAAGATTACTTGTTTAGGAAGAAGCAAACCATCAGGAGCTAATATTGATGTAATAAAATATATTCTGTAAAAATTGGTTAGAAGTGGAAAAACTTACTATGGGATCTTATAATTAAGGTGTGGAAATCGATGCTTCTAGGTGTCAAGTTAGGCTTTCATAAAGTGGTTAGAAGTGGAAAAACTTACTATGGGATCGTATAATTAAGGTGTGGAAATTCTAGGTGTCAAGTTAGGCTTTCATAAAATAACATCAGGAAAATATATTAATATAGCTGGAGAATATGAACTATGGTATTTAGTTAGTTTTGTAATGGTAAATTACAAAAAGAAATGAATTTGTGTTTTCTGGAAATGCAGGTGTTGCACAAACTGTACTACAGAAAAAGCCATTTCTTTCAGAGGCAAACACACTTGACACTGGTGCATTTATCAAGGAGGTGAGTGAATACAGCCCTAAGAGAAACTCAGGTATTTGGTTGCTAGTGGTTGGACTGGAAAGGCCTTGAAGGTATCACTAATGTAGAAACACTTCACCATTCACTTTCAGTTCTGAAAGTGCTGTTTGCTGTTGCCTGTACTTTGAGCAAGGCTTGGCTGTTGGTTACACTGTGTACATGTGTCTTCAGTGGTGACAAATAAGAGTTGACCAAGGACAAGGATCTGTTTCTAGGTAACATTGTTATAATTAAATTTTACAGACAAAAGCCATTGTTTTATTGGGCTGAAGACACCTCTGTATCTGAATTGTTTGTAACTGAGATGTAATCTTCCAGTTCAGAATGGTCTTAGGCTGTATACCATTTATGACACTTCATTTAAAAAAAAAAAGGAAGTTAAAATAAACAAGGGTACAGGCAGTGGCTGAAACATAGCACCGTGGATTTTGCATCAGAGTATTAATCCTTACAGCTGATTCTCCTTTCAGGTTTGGTTTCACATTTTAATGACGGGTGCTTCAGGGGTACTCAGCTGCCAGATATTGATATGCATAGTCCTAAGTAACTGTTTATGTCGCTGTTCTATGATGAGGACTTCTGTTCTTTGTCAGTGAGACATCTAGCTGAAATGATTTTGAAATACTTCTTGTGGATTCTTGAAGTAATATGAAACTTAAATCTTCTATCTCTAGTATCCAGGTTAGAAATTATTATTGGACTGCTGGAAACTAGCATTTTAACAAATGGAAGTGTTTTCATATTTTTTTATTTCCAGAGGAGGCAGCTGTCTACTTTTCACCAAGGACTGCCATAGCAAAACAACCCAAATTTTAAGAGGCATTTGTAGTTATAATTGACAAGTCCAGCTTTTGAGTTGGTTGCTATCTAGAAAGCCCAGATAGAGCAGTTTTGACAGTGTTGTGTCCATGTTTTAGAAACTAAAGCAGGTGATGCTCACCTGGGACCAGCTCCCAGGAGTTTTAGAAATATAGTTGATGTAATTGCACATCAAACACAGAAAATCTCCTGTAGTCTCTGTATTCCAGGAATGAAAAAAATGTACAAAACTTAGACAAAACTTTTATGGTAATGCTTCTGCTTCTATCTTCATCATTTCAAGTGCTATGATAATATGAAGGGAGAAAGGGAA
This sequence comes from Antrostomus carolinensis, assembly GCF_000700745.2. Classification (NCBI taxonomy): domain Eukaryota; kingdom Metazoa; phylum Chordata; class Aves; order Caprimulgiformes; family Caprimulgidae; genus Antrostomus; species Antrostomus carolinensis. The sequence goes on along the minus strand of NW_010319561.1, from coordinate 30,480 downwards.
GTAGATTCAGTCGGTTTTCAAGTACCTTAAAAACCCAAGACTTCCTGCTTGTCTCCAGTTTTGGGTCAATCCTTTTTTGCATATTCTGAACCAATTGTATTCAAATTAACCATGTGGGTTTGGATTTCGGGTTGTTTTTTTTTAACAACTTGAGAATTTGAGATTTGCTGATAATTGTAACGTTTACTTGGCATGGAAGTTCTGTCTGATAAACATTTTATTCCTCATTTTCCTCAGTTTTTATCTCTTGAAAAGTGTTGATATTGAGTTGACAACATTCGGGATTGACAGTATATATTTTTACATGTAAGTGTCTCTAGAAATGAAGTTCCCAGAAAACATCTGAAAACTGGTGATCTGTGGAGGTGTGCCTGTTAAGCGTGCTGTTCTTATTTTTCGAAGGTGGATATTTAGGAATCCTATTTACAAAACAGGAGTATTATGACAGCTTGAAATACTTCAAATACAAAGAATGTCTTGCTGGTGTGAGAAAAGTTTGAAGAGGGTAATAAGTATATCCTGGTTATGGCAGCATGTATACCATCCAAGATCTGTCAGGAAACAAATTATTTACCAGCTAACTAACAATCTGTATTTCTGAAAAATCCTACTTGATGTGAGAGCTGCTAGAATGCAGTACAGTGAGGGGAGCTGAAATAACTTTGAGGTCCGCACACTTTGGCCTTTTATGTAGGCCATATATGTTAGATTCCTAAAATAGCTTTAATATCTACATTAGACTAGTTGTCAGGCTGTGTTCAGCCCCACAGCCTGCTGTGTTTCAGCGTTACTTGAATAAGCTTTTAGATCATGGCTTTAATCCTAGAGATTTTGAAGCAGCACCACAGTGTCTTTTCAAATACATGGTTATGAAGCAGCTGTTGAAAATAGAATACCGTAGATGAATAGACCTCTCTGTTACAGATATAGGACTTGTGACTATTTTTCCTTGAAAACACATTTCTGCAATGCACTTCCACAAGAAATGTGGATTGATTACAATGCATGGCTTAAACTGCCCTGTATAAGGCAGTAATGGGGCCTGACTGCCTATAGATTAGTTTCCAATAATCTTCCACATATCCTTATCACCTGCTCTTAAGTGTAGGGCTCTTGCATGTGAATAAGAGCCACATAAACAATTGGAATGCAGAATTGAAACAGATTTGGGGAAATTAGTTCAGCTGGTGCCTACATCTTTTGGATTTCTTAGGCTGAACCTGCAGGCATGAAGGCTAAGGTCCACATTCCCAATGAGACAGAGATCACAGTGTTAATAAATTCAGAGTCTTATTTGACAGAAAAAAAAAATAAAAGATGTATGTACAAGCATTTGTATTTTGTTATAGGGTTCCTTAAAAATAGTTGGTGGTAAAACAGGATTTGCACTTGATAAAGAATTATATTCTTAGTCTTTTGTTAATTTAACAAATCTCAATGTCATCAAATTGAGGCTAAATCCTCAGGAATTCCTCTGACAAAGTGTTCTCTCATAATCTGGAATATTATCTAATTATGATTTAAAGACACTTGCAGCAAGGATGGCTGACTAAAGATTGAGGTTTCTGTGACCATTAGGAAAGGAGGAAGAAAGTGTGAGTGTGCCTGTGAAAGAGAATGAGCTTGGCTTTCTCTTAAGAGTAAAGTGAGGACAATTATATCAGTCCTTCAGTTTTGTGACGAGTAGAATCAAGGTCCCTGGTGTCAGGTTTGGACCTGCTTGCTTTCCTTTCTTCTCCTACTTCTCTCTTCTCCTTTTGTTATGTGCACACCCCATGCACTCCTCTGAAAACCTTGTATTTATTCTTATGGAATCTTTAGATTTAGGTGTGTTAACAAAAAGGGGCTCTTAACTTAAAAGCTTTGTAGAGAATAAAAGATTGCTGTTACTCCTGGACTGAGGCAGGGGAGTGGCAGGTGGCTGCTGCTTTTGGGAACAAAGGAGTTTCCAGCCATCACTTTGGAAGTCCCACCCACAGCAGGACTGTCAAGGGCTAATAGTTCTTGGTGCTCTCTAGGTACTGGAGGTTGCCCACAGGAGGAGACGCCTGGAAGGAGAATTGCATGATCATGTGTTCCCCTGCCCATCATAGGTATTGCAATCCCAGAGCTGACATGGGAGTGTCCAGTTCACTCAAAAGCATTTGAGATGGACTGGTGATCAAGCCTATTTAGCTCCTCCTTCTGTTTAACAGCTCCTGCTGGCTCACCTTTAGGCATGACTAGGAAAACCTTTACTGTTCAACACCTTCCAGCTTGGGGTTTGCCCTTCTGTTGTCCCAAAACCTGGCTTCATCACCCAGTGTGCAAAGAGCCAATCCACACATGGAGTGGAGGTATTTCCTTTTATTGCATACATGTGCATGTATGGGTGCCTGTCCCAAGACAGCACACTAAGCTTTCAAATCAATGTTATTTATACACTAATGTATTCAGTCTCCTAATACATATACATTGTTATTTTATTAAATGATTGGTCAAAATTTCTTTGCCTAGCTTGTAAAATAGGACATATCCTCAGTCTTGTTGCTCTTCCTGGTTTTTTTTGAGTCAGTGGTATGAATTGAGTAGAGGGTCTGTGAGTCAGTGGTCTCAATCTCCCCTTGCCAGAATTAACTTTCTGCTAAGGTCACAGTCTTTTGGCAAGTTGAAGCAGCTCTTCAGGACTGGCTGAATTAGTAATTTATCAGTTCTACTTCTGTTTTTTGATAGTTACATCCTACCTATGAGACAAAAGTATATTGTTTAAATCCTAAATTTTTAACAATTTTTCTAAGGACTATAATTTTATCCTTTAGTATCTTGACATGACTTCTGCTTCAGCCAGCATGGCTGTCAGTAGATTGCTTGGGTGCAAGTTGAGACATCTGCATTACACTCTATTGGTGGTTTTAATTACAGTGTATGCTTTACCCCTACCCCTTCTCCCTCTGTTAAAGTGTGTTGTCAACTCCCTTTCTGTTGCCAGGGAGGATAAGCAATTCACAGCTTATGCTGTAACTGTTTCAAAGCCATATACATGTACTTGTTGCGAACTCAGAGCTGTGGTCATCCCCTTGCTAGAGGCAATGACTTGGGTTTTGCGCCCTCTGCACAGCAGCAAATTTTCTCAGAGCTTGTGGGATGTTACCATTTGCCTATTCTCTGTCAAGTGAAACCGAAATTTCATAATGATTTCAAAACTGTTGGAGGCATCGGAATTAGGGGGAGGCAGGGAGGAGAATAGATCAATAGTTCAATCTTCCAAGTAATCTTTCCTTAGGACCCAATCTTCGAATAACCTCTGGTACCTTCACCTCATCTTGGAGAAAGTCATTCCAGTCTTCAGTCTTGCAACAAGTGGTGAAGGAACACTTTGTGCTTTCATGCTGTGTATTGAAGGATTGCTTTAGTAGTAGTAGTAGTCCTGTGTTTCTCAAGGGAAACACTTTTCTGTTCTGTTCTGTTTCTAAACTTCAGAAGTTAGATGGGATGGACTACAAAAGAGGAGGAGGGGGACCCTCTGCAGACTTGTGAAGCTCAGCAGTGGCCTTGGACTAAAAATTCATTATTTGAATGTTTAAAACTCTGAAAAATTAATGTTTATTTTGACATAAATTTTTGATCTAGTCTAGTCTTCAAACTCTGAAAGGTTTGATTCGTTTTCTAATTCAAGTTAAATTTTTAGAAATAAGTTAAGTATCAGCGTGTATTCCCTTGTAAACCCAAAGTGAAGAAACAAAAAAAAAGAAAAAAAAAGAAAAAAGTTTAATTCACTTGAAATCAATACTTTGTGTGCTGGCAGGTTGGAGTAGGCTTGCACTATAATCGTTACAGCTCTTTTTTTTTCCCCTTCGGTTATATCTTCCTATTTTTCCCAAGATCATGAGTTAACTGTAAAGTTGGCGGTGGAAATGTTTTTAAGTAGTTGACTTTCCTCTTTACTTGGGTGACTGTTTTTTGATGTATTTTGTCTTTCCACTGAACAATTGTAAAACCTTAGCTGTTCTAGGAAATGTGGTTAATTAGCTCTGTCATTTCAATACTATTTTTTAATCCTTTTATGTTTTTTAAACAATTTAAAATAATCCAGAAGAGTTTTTCCTGTTTAATCAACTCTAGTTTAAAAAAACAACAAAAAATAAATCATAAAGCTTTATTGATTCAAAACAGAGATCCTTGTTGCTGCAATTAGAAGAGTTAGGTTAGACTTGCAACCATTCTGCAGTATTTAAATATCAGGCAGAAGTCCATTTGGAAGTATGAAGTAAATTGAGCATGAAACAAGAAAAGCTATGACCTGGTTAATAATTCAACAATACAGTTTTGCTAGTTACTGTTAAACATAACTAAGAAAAGAGTATGTGGTGTGAAAAATAAACATAAAGGCCAATCTTGGGAGAAAATTACAGATTGCATGTGTAACAACCTGTTACATCATCTTTGTTAAACAAAACCAAAGGGTTTGCTAACTCTCTGAATATATCTGAATATCATTTTTCTGTTTAAAGAGAATAAGTAGGGAAATAATTATTGGAAATATTTTCTCATACACTTGTCTTAGTGATTAATTTATTGACTCTTTTGCAAACAGTAGCTGGATATATGTGGAAAGACTTAATGAGACACATAATATCACATCTTACAGGGAAGTGCTTGTTGTGACTGCAAGCACTTGCACACCTGAATACTTGCCCTTTACCAAGAAGACTTTGAAGTGGCAAAGAAAACATCTGAAAAATATTTTCATTTGATATTTTGTGTGATGTAATCACTTCCTAGGCATCCTCTTCATTGTGAAAAACTATCTGCTTCATATTAAGCAGTCCTGAGCAAGCTAATAATGCAGCAGGTACTAGAAACACTGAAATGGGAAAAACCAGTTGGAAGATGGGGCAGGCAGTTAGCCAAAGCCAGTGAGCAAATATACAAACTAACAAAAAAACCCCAACAAAACCAACTTGTTGCAAGAGCTCTGTGGCTTGGGATTAATGCTGCTTTGAATACTGAGCTGCTATGGCCAGGTTGAAACTTACGCTGGACATCCTCAACCATTGTATCCACAAATGAAAGTCTGCTTCTTTTCAAGTCATATCTCTTGTACTGTGTGTCTTGATTATACTCATGTGAATGCTGCTGCTGTGATGTGAGGAGGTTGGAGAAAAGTCCCCCAGAAGACAAGCCGTAGCAGTGTTCTGCCAGATGTCTTTTCATGTCCCTCAACCAGGTCAGACCAGGGCGGTGAGTGGGAATTAACCTTTGACACAATTTTGCAGGGATAAGAGATGATTTCTTGTATTGGAATTGTTGATAAGGAGTTCACAAAACTTTCTGAATGTTTGTAAACTACTAATTTCCCAGACAATCTTCCCTGACTCATAAACCCTTTATTTGTGGTCACAGTCTTGTCAGTTTGAGAAAAGAAAGAATGGATCAAAACAAAATATCTCTAATTGATTTCGTTTGGTCTGAAGTAAACAGGAGTACATTTTAAACTATGAAATATTTAAGTCAGAAGCTACCAAATAATGGTATTAAACCACAGTAAACAATTAAAATAGATCCGATGGCTTATATGCTGGTAAACGCAGTGATCACAATTTGCTCCCTGGAGCTTCTTTACGAACCTGGACTGACTTCTCAGAAAAGTCAGAGGACCTGGTGGAGCTTTGTAGCTGTTCAGCTGTATTGAAGTGACCAGACTTCTTAATGTAAAACAATAAGGAACTATAAAATAATACATTTTGTCATTGACAGTGCTTCTCTATGGTGGCACACCAGCTATGAAACACTTGCTGCCCACTTGACAGGGGTGTTAGTCTGACACTGAGCATTAGCTCAACTTTGTGTAGTTTGCTAGAAGAATCAGATGATATTTGGGGTTTGCTTCTGGGTCTTGATTCAAACTATCACATTGGGGTTTTTTTATTCTGACCTCATACATTGTACATTCCCCATGCATCCTCACTGTAAATACAAACACTGTAAAATTCTTATCTGCATTAGGCTGAGGTCTGCAGTAGTCATTGCTTTCTTCAGTGGGAATCAACTCATCTTGCCCCTTAAATGAACATGGGTTACCCTTGTAGCGGGGCTGGGGTTGAAGGGGAGGTTCTAAATAATAATTCTAATTTTCTTTCTAGTTCTTTGTTATGCTTATATTTAGCAAACTGGTTATACTATTTATGTAGTAAAGAAGCTCACGCTTTAATCAAACTAAATTTAGTAATAGACAGAGTTGTTAGTGAAATAAATGTGTTGTGTAAGTAATAACAATTTCTTAAGTGTTCCTATTTTTCTGCTTGGTACAAAACATTACACTTACTGTCAGAAGTTCCTGTGGAGCTAGGAAAGCTAACTCTAGATGCTCAGAAAAAAAGATTATTAATGTAACTATCTCAATAGAAATAATTTTCCTTTGCTTTAATTTTGTGTGCTTTACAGTTCAGAAGATTATGATTTTCCACAGGACAAATCTACTATCTTTACTTAGTATCAAAATCCATCTCAAAGACCAAACCAAACCTCTACTGATACCGATTCAATTTCATTATTACCTTGGTGATTGTTACACATGTGCCACTTGGTATGAATCAGAAATTTAGTAACCAAAGTTGCAAATGCATATGGGTACCTAGAATATAAATGGCATCATATGTGGTAGTTTTACATGATGGTAATTTTCTCTCATGTACAGTCTGAGCAAGTGTAATTTAAGACAGAAGAGGAGCAGATCTGTTAAGACTGAGATAATGTTGTTAGAGCTTGTTTTTTGTGTGAGGCAGGATATATGGGGAAAAGAGAACTTTAATTGCAACTACTGTGATATTGTTGGAATGAGCAGACAAGCTTTTGAGCCAAGCTCTTAGCTGTGGCTGAAGGTCCAACATATGGATTTCTTTTCTGGATGCTGAAGAAAGCAAGTAAACTATTAATATTGCTATGCAAAAGTTTTGCCAGCAAATAAGGAACTGTAGGACAGAAATAGCAATTGGTGACTTTTTATATAACTCTGTAATAGTCGTCAGCAATTAATAGTGATATTTTAATAGTTTTGCAGAGTAACATCTGCTGTCATTGTCAGTGAAGTAAAAACCTAAGTGACTATCCTACTCTGAAGCATGCATGTATGGATACATAGAATCATAGAATGTTGTGAGTGGGAAGGGACCACAAGGATCATCAAGTCCAACTCCTGTCTCTGCACAGGACAAGCCCAAGATTGAGACCATGTGTCTGAGGGCATGCGTTGGTCAAATGCTTCTGGAATCTTGTCAGGTCTGGTGCCACAACCACCTCCCTGGGGAGCCTATTCCAGTGCTCCACCACCATCTGCCTGAAGAACCTTTTCCTAATCTCCAACCTAAACCTCCCCGGCACATCTTCCTGCCATTTCCCCTGGTCCTGGCTTTGGTGGCCAGAGAGAAGAGGTCAGCACCTGCCCTTCCTCTTCCCCTTGTGAGGAAGTTCTAGACCATGATGGGGTTTCCTCTCAGTCTCCTCCAGACTGAAAAAACAAAACATGCTAGTTGCTATTTCATACCTAATATGTTCACACTGTGTCTTATTGTACTGGACACCAGTACTTACAATACAAAGGTCATTGATATCTTTAAATTCTCTGAGATGGATGTAGAGGGTTCTACTTAACTGATGCTTCCATTTTTTTGATCTCAGACTGAACTGCAGATGCCTCAGAGGGTGGATCAGTATAGCTAACCTGCATTAGCTTGCAAGAGTGAAGTGGGAAGTGACAACTGACTGGAACCCACAGAAGGAATATATTTGTCAACTGTAGGGTTTTAAAATTAAATTAAGTTGTTATTTGAACAAAACATAACACTACCCATGTTCTTTAAAAAAAAAAAACAAAATAACCTGTGGGACCTTTGACCTGAACAAGGGCAGAAAAGAGCTGTGAAAAAAATATCTAGATGATAGCTGTGTAGCACTGTATATTGGAACAAGGTTAGAAAAGCTGGCTGCAGATAGCTCAGAGGTGGGGGAAGAAAAGCACTTTTGCAAAATGAGGCACCTTATGTGGAGAAGGATTATTAGCTACATGACAGTTAAATAAAGCAACAGGTTTTAGCCTTGATGAACTCCTGAGAGAAAACTCCAAAACTGATGCAACACTATTACTTTCATACAGCTCAATATAGCAAGAAGATTTTAGATCAGGAAGTTCTAGTTAGCAAGTGAACTCTGCATCTTAGTAATATCTCTCAGGAGAAAGATGAGATCACTGGCTGAACACTTCACTCAACATGTAAATGAGAGTACATATCACAAAAGTTGAATTACTAGGAAATGAATACAGAAAAGATGCTATTTTACCTGCTTTATTTTAAAAATAAGAAAGATGCTGAAAGTTCATTTAAGAAGCAGACGAGTGTAGTTCTAAAACAGTGACATTTTGCAATGGAAAAAGATAAAACCCCAAAGTATGTTCAGCAGTGGGTTACCTTAACAAAATAAACAGATATTTGCATTTACCCTTTGATTTTTAGAGGGAGTAATATTTTAATCTTCTTTAGCCTCTGACAATTTTTTGCAAATGGAGTTCCTTCCTGGAAAGGTTTAACATTTATTTTTGTGTAGCTGACTCATAGCACAGTTCTGGCACAAAGTGAAATGCCCTGTTTTGAGTATTAAGGTGATGCATCAGTTTTGACCCTTACCCTGTGCACAGAGTGTACTGCATCTTAATTAAAACAAATGATTTTATTTATTCTGCATTCTTAAAAAAATAAAAAAGGGCAAGGGGAGAGATATGGGACTGAAGCAAAAAGTCTGTGAGTAGAATAATGATTTCCAGCCACTCCCAAATCTGAAACTTAACACACTAATTCTCAGCTTCTTAAAATGTGCTATAACTTTGGTGCTGAGAATTGCATCCATCTCTATTTTACAGTATTTCTTAAGGCCTATTTTGCACAAATATGAAGTAATTTCAAAATGTATTTTAAGAACACGAGTGCCTTGTGTTTTGTTGTGGTTGTGTGTGAAACCTGGTGGTGATTGATGGCTTTAGCTTTTTCCTGCAGAGTTGGGACAGCTAACTAGAATCCAAGAAACTATTAGTCACAAGAGCCTGTGGATAGATCAAAGCTTGTGAGTTAAATATAGCCCTGCATATTAGTCTTACTACTTTTCCTTCTTTGCATGAAGGTACTTCTGTAGCTGTTTTGCTGGTGTAGGGTCAGTCTGAATAGCTCTGCCAGTGCAATTGAACAGGTATTTTAGATTGTAAATCTTACAGTGCTGTTTCACGAGTGGACATAAGGAAAAATTCCAGCTCAGGGCAGAAACAGTAACTAGGGTTATGAATTGAAGATGTGGACCTTTAAGAAGGGCGTTGCCCATGAAATCCTCAAAGCCCGGTATATTGGCAGCAAATGGGCAGATAAAACAATTCGTGCCAATGACTTGTGCTACACCACAGTTGGAGAGATGCTCTGTTATGTAAGTGTCCCAAACTGAGGTGCTGCAAGAATAAGAACACGTTTGTCCATGATGTTTTCAGCTCCTTTAAACAATAGACTTGAATTTAGATTGCTCTAGCAATTCCCTCTTTCCTCCCTTTCCTTTCTTGTGCCAAGACACATTAGTACTATGCTTTTGTTGAATTTAGTTTTAATGCTTGTATAAATCTAGAAATATATTTCTGACTATCCCTGAAAAATGCACAAATGCAAATATTGATAGTGCAGAAAAAGTCTTTTAGTCAGGGCAGCATTGCCAGAACTTGCCAGGAATAGTGATGCTTTCTGGAAACATTGAACTCTTCTAGTTGACACAGGTTTGAGCAGAGGTTTGAACTTGATGACCTCCTCCCTTGCAACCTGAATTTTCTATGGTTTTATGTTTTTAACAATTCCTCAAACAGGCCAGGGAGATCACAGACTGGTTCGGAATGCATGGCAGTGCCTAGCTGGATAAGAAAGTTTTGATCTGCTACTTTGATGCAAAACCAGATCCATGTAATGGGTTTACAAGCTGGATTTGAGTGTCACACAATCCTGGAATTATGCAGAGGTGAGGTAATTGGTCCTCAATTGCAGTGCTAATCCTGGTAGTTAGCCTTAACGCACAAACTACACTCCACAAGTGCTGCCATTCAGGGTCTTTGTTCCTCAGTGGTGCATCCTGTCTGTTTATGGAAGTACCTGATCTGCTTTGACATCTTCCATATTTAATCTCAGTTCATTTTTGTGTTTCTGTGATTTGATTACAGTCTAAGTAGAGAAAGTTGTTCCTTTCCACTAGTTATCTCCAGATGTTTCTAGCGTTGTTGTTCCTCTGTTGAAGTGAACTGCCAGGAAACATACATTTAAATAGAATTTGACATAACAGAACACTACAAATATTCTACCGATCTATGGTTTCTGAAATCCAAGATTTACTAGGGTATTTCCTAGGTTGCTCATAAGTGAGTAGTGTGAAGCCTTTGTTTAATTAAAATATGTGCATTGGCAGTGAAGGCTGCCTCATTTTTTAGGGGCTTCCTCTCCTCTCACATAACATCTGTTTTGAATCATTTTGAGTTTGATACCTTCTGTGTAAAGCACTTAAAGGATTTGCATCAAGACCTTAATATTTTATAAGAAACTTAAGTTGTGTGCTAAAGAGTTGACTAAAGGATAATATCTTCATTATAACTTTACAGCATTCAAGGTTTTTACACATTTCCTGTATTGTATAAATGGTGAATACAAGAAAAAAAAAATAGCATGTCTTTCTTCCTTTTTTTTTTTTTTTTTTTTTTTAAATGCAGAGAGCAGGAAGACTTAGCATTCCAGGTCTTAAGAGGTGTGAATTAGCTATATAAAAAAAAGTATTGTTATGTACTTTGTTCACATTGATATGCATCTAGTAGGGTTTGGCATAACAAGGAAGTTGATCCTTTGATCTTGTGATTTCAGTACAGCTCTCAAAATAAAGCTATTTTAGAGATTCATGTTATCTTGTTCTCTCCTCTGCCTGGTAACTTTTAAATGTTTTGACCAGTTTTAAATTTAGGTGATTTATTATATAAATGATCATGAAACTGTGTGGACAAGGAGGAGATGAGAAAAAACATTAAATATGTTAATCTGAAAAGCATACACTGCTTCATTAGCTCACAACATTAGATATCAAAAGGTTTAATGGAGCTGAACACATTGAAACATGATTTGATAGAAAACTAAGCTTTCTTATTTAGGTTTAGAGAGAAGAATGAAATTCCTGGAGCATGAAGATATAAAGCTTTTAGTGAGAAACTGTAAAAACAAGTATGTTTAAATGATAAAATGGTGAAATTGAATGGGAATAGTTAAAGCTATAACTGTACCTACTAATCTACATTTTATTCCCTTCTAATTTGATTTTTGAAAACTGTTGGTGCTATATCTCAGTGAAATTGCAGCGTGCTTTGATCAAGTTTGAGTGAATGCCTTGTGCAGGATACGACTGCATTGGTATGTTATCAAATCTGGATGGTCTGTTACAGGATAACTTAGGCTGGTAACTCAGTATCCCAATGTTGTCCCAAGGAAAAAAAAAACAAACTTCTAGTGGCTTCAGACCTTTTTAAGAAATAATACAGACTCTATTTTTGTCTCTATTTCTAGTTTCCTCTCATAAATAGAACTGAAATATCATATAAAATTGCATGGATCAATTTTAATTTAAAAAACAAAAAGTTTAGGTAAGTTTAGTATTTTTGGTTAACAAGAGCTGTGAAGCATAATTTAGTGAAGCAGGAGAGTGTTGATCATTGGGATACTTCGGTCTTTTCTCCAGTGATGTAAAGTTTCTAGAGTACACTGAGGTACCAGAGGTTAAATCTTTGACTTTGAAAGTTTGAGGTACTCTAATTTAGGAGTCATTAGTATTTTATCCTTTTTTTTTTTTTTTTTTTTTTTTTTTTGTTTGTTTGAAGAAATGTGAGCATGCAGAAACTCTTCAGTTACTGAAATCAAATGGTAAATAAAACAGGCAAAGATAGCTTAAGGTACATTTACTTGGGTAGGAGGACGTCAGCTGCATTGTAAACACGAAAGATGGGAGAATTACATATACTTGTCAGTACCAATTTTAATGCAATGAGCTATGGGGGTTGAGTTGAGCTTCTTGTTTCTGCTGTAATATCAAGAAAGAAATAAACATATAGAAAAATGAACTTTCACAGCTGACTGAAGAACAAATACAGAGAAAGGAAAAGATGATCATAAAATTGCCCTTAAGGACCTTCTGTGGTGCTGTCACATTCCAAGTCCAAACTGCTTTTTTTCCTAGCAAGCTTCATAAACCGTTTCTGTAGCTCTTTTGTTTCTTGTTTGAGATAATAAATCAAGGATAAATTATTAGCAAGCAGCCTAACTGTAGCCCTGTTACTTCCAAAACTGAAAAATGCATTTCAGTTTAGATCTGGAGAACACTCAAATTTTTTAAACATTAATAATTCTTTCTTTTAAAACTTTTTTTTAAAAGGAGGGATGTAGGATCTGGCATCCTTTGTGTTTTAGTAGTAGAGAAGTGGAGTGTTGGTTATCAGCTTAATATGATAGCAAGTGTGAAGGTACAGTTGTTGGCTGCTCAGTTTGAACAGTGTTGGACTGAAACTTAACTTTCCCAGAGTAACTGAAGATGATTGCTCTTTTGGAAACATTTATCTTTAATTCCACTTATTGATTTTCTTGGAATAGCAAAGTGTGAAATTAAAACTCTGTTCACATTTTCCTTTTTTGCAAAACAGAAATTTCTTTGCCTTAGACAATTTTTTTTTTTTGATGCCTGGAACTGATATAGTGTCCTGCAGGTTTTTTGCAGTAAACTTTGTACTTTCTCAGTTTTTCTGTCTTAATAAAAGCCACATTAATTTACCTTGATACTGAAAGAGAAAGCCAGTTGTGTATTTCATAGATTCAGGAAAAAAACAGAAGAAGCTATTTTATGTATCAATGTTTTGAATTATTTTGCAACACCAATATTTGCTGTAGATGCACATATGACTACTTAGAGCAATGCAAACCTTGAATTGTTTTTTTCCATTCAGAATTATCACTCAATCACAGGTATTTGGTTGGAAACAGGAAATTGTTATTTCCTAGTGCAACAGTTTTTCTTTATTTTAGTTGTAAACAAGCCATGATGAAGTTATATTTTGAAGATTGTCTGTTGAGAGATAGTGGGAGAACTAGTCAGAATACAGTATTGCTGAATTTGTAGTGCTATATTGGGATTTGCTTAATCTCTTAGGTTTCTCACATATAATTAGAGCTTGGCTAGTAACTGCATTAGTCAATAGTTGGGTAAGGAGGAACTGAATTAAATGAATCGGACTTTCTTCAAACTACTTGCATAGAAATAAGAAGCAGTTAGATTCATTCATTGTCAAACAGGTGATATTTGACCTTTCTTTCTGTAATGGCTGAAATCACTTCAGTAATCCTAATTATTCACAGGAACTCATGTACTCTCCCAGCAACTTGTTCTGAAGAAATTAGCTCTTGGCTTTGGAATTGAACAAAATTAATCTAGTACTACTTTACATCTGTCAGCTGTGATCTGTCCCTTAACTGTACTGATAACATGCCTGTGGTTATTCCACTTACATATGAACCAACAGGCTCTTGGTACAATTTTCATACATTACAAGCATCTAATTAAGATTATTTTCTAACAGACTCCAGGAATTTTTTTATTTACAGTCAACTTTCACAGTGTCTGTAGGGATCAAAAGCTTAACTAGACATTGATTAACTGATTACATCTACAAAGTCAGCATGACTGATGTAGTAACTTGCAGTTTGACTTTCTTAATATTAACCTACTAAAAACCAGATTAGATCCACAAACTTCTACTTGTATAAGTGACAGCATGTCTGTAAAAATTGCCTACAGCTTCTCTAAGAGGTATGTCTGTTGGCTTTTACCTTAAATGAACTGGGTGGTAAGTTTATAGTGTGAAAAACATGGTGACCATGTGATTTTTCAGTATTAAATTATCTAAACCTAAAATTAGGCAAGCATGAAACAAGACTGAGTGAAAAATAAATTTGACAGTCATTTGTCATAAACAAAATTCAGCTTTTTTTTGTGGGAATACATTTCAATGTATATTGGTTTATTATATGTGCCTCTATATTTTTAAATTTTTGTGGTGGAATGAAATCTGTGTGTCTAACTTGAGTCTAAAATCTCAATATAACAGGAAAAAATAGAAACAAAACCCAAAAGAAATAGAACTCAAAATCCAAACAGTAAGAATTATTACTTCATCTATGTATATGTATATATGTTGCTCAGAATGGTCATACCTAATGTTGGAATTGATTTCTAATCAAAATCTACCTGTTGGCTCTGTGTTGGGTTAACTTCGACTGAAAGCCAAACTCCAACCCAGCCACTCATTCACCCCCTCAGCTCCCCCTGTCCCTAGCAGGATGCAGGGGAGAAAACAGAATGAAAAAGCTCAAAGTGATTGCTTGCCAGCTACTGTTGTGGGCAAAACTGACTCATCTTGGTGGAAATAACTTATTACCAAGTAAAATAGATTCAGGTAATGAGAAACAGAAAGGCAAGTGTTAAAGTAACACCTTTCCTCCTCCTTTCCCAGGCTCACTTCCTCCTCTTCATTTCTGACTCCTTTACCCCGACCCAGGGATGCTGTTTGGGATTGAAGGATGAGGTTATGTTCACAACTGTTCCTCTCTGCTCTTCCTTCCTCCACCCATTTTTCCTCCTCTGGTGTGGGATCTTCACGGGCTGCAGGATAATCTCTATTCCAGTGCTTGGATCTGCTGCTTCTCCTCCTCTGGGCAGCCCCTGGCCTCTCCTTCAGCCCCCTGCCACCCACACCTGGGCATCTACATCCCATACATCCACAAATGCCAGAGCATTTGTTTTGTAAAACCTATAAGGGATTTAGAAAATGGGAAGAAATGGTTTGTCCAGTGTGTCCTAGAATTGTTGGAGGATATGTTGTCATGTACCAGTTCAAGTAATGATCTTGTGTTTTGCTCAAGTTATCTAGTTTATCATGTTAATATGACGTTCTACAGTGGTAAATTTGGGATCACTGTAAACTGCTGATCATCTAGCAAGGGAACCATATAAATTTATAATTTAAAGGTTTAGTTGTTTTGGAAAGCTTAAACATTCCAGCTAAATTCTATTCAATATAGATCTGCAGAGCATAATATTAATCATGGAATCACAGAATGGTTTGGGTTGGAAAGAGCTTAATGATCATCTAGTTCCAACCCCACTGCTGTGAGCAGGGACATCTTCCTCTAGACCAGGTTGCTCAAAGCTTCATCCAACCTGTCCTTGAACACTTCCAGGGAGGGGGCATCCACAGCTTCTCTGGGCAACCTGGGCCAGTGTCTCACCACCCTCACAGGAAATAATTTCTTCCTAATATTTAATCTCAATCTACCGTCTTCCAGTTTAAAGCCATTTCTCCTTGTTCTATCACTCCCTGCCCTTGTCAGAAGTCCCTCCCCAGCTTTCCTCCAGCCCCTTCAGGTACTGGAATGTCACTAGAAGATCTCCTCAAAGCCTTCTCTTCTACAGGCTGAACAGCCCCAACTCTCTCAGCCTGTCCTCATAGCAGAGGTGTTCCAGCCCTTGGATCATCTTGGTGGCCTCCTCTGGACTCACTCCAGTAGGTCTCCATGTCCTTCATATGTTGAGGGCCCCAGAACTGGATGGGGTGGAGTCTCATGAGAGTGGAGTAGAAGGGGAGAATCACCTTTACTGATATATCATTACTTGTGGGACAAAGATTCCTCTTGATAACTCAGAAATTGAATTGTCCACCTCAGGACAAAGAGTGGAACAGCTGCTTTTAAAATTAGAAATATGTCAGTTTTTCAGTAGCTTTACTATACCACATTCATATTATATAACTGTTAACATCTTTTAAAATAAAATAGTGGATAAAGCTTGATAGTCTTAGTGGATGTCTTAACTAAGTTTCAGTGTATTGTTGTCCCATTCAGAGCTAAAATACAAGATTTTCACTATTGATAGAAGGCTCTTTTTTTCTGGTTATTTAGGGACAGTTAACATTTTGAGAGGAGAACACACAATTTCTTTTTTTGAAGGTGATCTTTTTGAAGGACATCTAAAGAGTGCAAACTATTTGAAGAGCTCCTAAAAGACACAAAGTAATGTGCTGAGAACAGATTAGACAACCAAAGATATGTGATAAAAAAATAATTAATCACTAGGGTGTCTGTCTGCTGATATACAGATAGACATGATCATTGCCAGCTTCAGTCAAATACGTTATCTCACAGACATGCAGGACTCTCTACAAAGCAATGCCACATGTTAAGGACTTTCTGCAAAGCTGTTTAAATTAGAAAAATCATTATGCTTAGAGTTTCTTTGACATCCTTAGTCAGTTCTGCTGTGCCTGCATTTGGCAGCTTCATTAATTGCTCAGATGAGGAAGAGTGATGATGCATAGATGTCTTACTAGGATTCAGCACAGCAGCTTCAGGTTTTACAGACCCTGAACCCACAGTGAATTGCTTTCAAAGTATACATTACTGCTGATGGGCGAGGCACACAAGTTTCTATTGCAATAGTGTAGGTAAGAGGATGTTTGCCTACTTAGGGGTCCTTGAATTATATTAAAAGTGATAAAGAAAAGGAAATCCGAATGTGCTGCACTGATTTATGAATGCAAAATTCCCTAGGGAGTTTATAATTCACACCATCAGAATTGTTTAGGGGTTTACAAATCAAAAGATTAAAAAAAAAAAATCTGTTGCTGGCCCAGGGCTCCAGCCTGAAAGCTGCAGTCACATCTTGCACCCTTCCTGCAAATGGGTGTGAGGTGGGGCTAAAAGGAGACAGCATCCAGCTGTGGGAGATGAGGAGATGCATCTCCTCAGTGCCTGATGTTGAGATTGAGGACCAGATTATGCATCCAGGGGAACCACGCTGAAGAGATGGATGGGTGGGGGAGGCTTGGCAGGAAAACAAATGTATATTAGAAAAACGTTTTGGGTATACAATACATATTAAATCTTAACAGTGAGGTTCTTTTAGTCACAGCTGGATCTTGACTGCTTTCCAGATTTGCTGAACCACTTTCCCAGAGAAAGCCTCTGCAAATGTAAGTTCTACGTCAACATTGAAGGCATTTCCAAACTGCAACAGGAGAAATCATTTGCTAAGTAACTACCTTTGTAACTGTTAGAATTGGTTGTAAGACATTGTAAAGTGACAGATCACCACTGAAATTACTGGATTTATTCTTTGTAGTACAGTCTTATCAACATCAGTCAGTTAAATAGGTTATGTAGGAGTTATTAGTCTTTGATTTAGAGTGCCAGAACATACAACGATAAGACCCCACGCAAACCTCTTTTACATCTCAGTTTGTCATCTTATTTTCTTCTCCTATATCTTACTCTGTTTGAATTGTTTTGTAAAGATAATTATGGTTCATAAATTCTTTCAGCAACTGAGAGATAAATACCCATGAAAACATTTTTGTCACTCTGTTTATAAATTGGAAAGTAGTGACAGTGGACGGGGAAAATGAAATTAAAATGTATGTGAAAGTGATGATTTTGGAGAACTTAGCATTTTTTTCCTGTCTCAGAGGTTTCCATTATAAACATTTTTCCACATGAGTCAAACAAGATAGTGCTTTATTTTGCCTATTACTATATTCTTATTCCATGGAGTATTTCATAATGCCAAATAGCTGTAATACAGAATGTAGTGCTTAACTATTGAAGAGTCACCTGACAGCCAGCAGAAGTCTGATAAACAAAGGGTCCCTCTGGTCTCATGAAGTTAACTTTTGTGTGGTTTCGTGCTATTATTCCTCTGGAGGGATGTGTTAGGGATATTTGTTAGTGTAAAAGACCTCACTTGACATAGTGGACTGAAATGGCTAGAGCAACCCTCCCAAAATAACTCAACAGCCTACAAAAAAGTTGTGGCACCCTTTTTCATTGCAGTGGTGAGAGCTATAGCTATTCTCACTTCTCCAAATGCTTGAGAAGAAATTTTCTCAATATTGCAAGTGTCCAAAATTGGAAAAGATGTCCTAGCCTGGAATTTTGTACGACACTTCTCGCTATATGTAGGATCAGACTGTCTTGTGCATCCTAGCTCTGTTATGGTTTTTTTAGTATAAGAAAAATGTCCAGGTCTGGAAAATTTTAAATTCTATGAATCAGACACTTTGTATTGCATATTAAAATTGTTATTCTAGTGTATATTTGACTTGAGATCTGGTGGAGATAGTTCTGTTTTCCTGGAAAGCAGTATCTTTATATTTTTTTTTCCTAGTATCTTTTTCCCTTCACATTTAACCAACTTTAATATTTCATGTCTTTTAGCAGTTCATAAGAAACATTTGTGGACAAGTATATTTTCTTTGCTTTGAGTGCTTATGTCTTAAAAGAAATTTGTGCAAGTACTTGCTGCTAATGCACAGCAAAAGAGAAGGGGAACTTGCCCACAAATGCACTTCCCAACTAGGCTGTGCTAGCTTATTTCCCCTGTGTAGGAAGAATAATTGTGGTTTCCTGGTGTGCAGAGCTCAGCAACACTTTGGCTTTCAGGTTTTTGTATGCAGAAAGTAGATACAGTACTTGTGAGGTTACCCATGAAACAAGCAGCAGGGATAATCTGCCTGTAGACAAAGAAATTAGGAACAGGAGATACTGTGATCTTTCCATATGCCTTTGAAAAGAACAAATTGAAGAAGTACCTTTTATATGAGGCAAATTATACTTGGAATAGGTTGGGGTATTTTTGCTGAAGAGTTTAATATCACCTTCATTGTAGAAACACTTGCACTATTTGTTTTGTTGTGCTCAGGTTTTGTAGGATGTTATTCTGCTGTTGAAAGTATAGTGGCTGCCTGACATTTATAACTTCATGTGTCACTATCAATTGGCATACAGGTTTTAAACAAGCCAAACATATATGTTGTGTATTCTAAAAGACAAATTAAGATTCAAGTAAGTGCTTTCTTATCCTTTGATATAAATCAACTTGCCTGTAGTCATATCCTAATTGGACATTTATTCTGGTATTAATTTTGCTTTTACCAAAAATATTTTTAGCTAGCAGTTTGCTTAGATAATTCAGGTGTTCTAAATATATTGATTTAACCATAAAACCCTCTTTGTGTTTAAACAAAATATTGCCTGGCTGATGAAATGTCACAGTTGATGATAACTCTAATACCTTGCAAACATAGATGATGTACAAGCAGCCTGGGAAAAAAGCAAATGGGGACCTGATCTTTTAAAAGTAAAAAAGAGGAGCCACTAAACTACTTACCAGTCATAGTACTACTTTGTCTTCTAGAGAGAATATTGTAGCAAATAACCAAACAAAACTTGGACATTAGTAAGAGCCATTATGTATTTGTCAGGAGAACTTTATGGATCAGCCGAGTCTATTCACAAGATTGATGAAGGACCTTGTTCTTAAAGAAGCAGCAGTGGTAGGTGTCACAGAGTATAGCAAAGCTTTCCATGTTTCACATGATGCTATCATAGGCAAGATTGGGCAACAGTGGTTAGAGAAATAATAATAACATATAGTCGGATACAGTTTTTCAAACAACTGTCCATGTCAAGAGTGTTTTTCAATGTCAAATGTCCACACTTAGAGTGGACTTCAGCAAGAATCTCACATGTACCTATTTTTGATGTTTTAGTAATGACTGACACAACAAACACTTATTAAATATTCAGACAGTTCCTTTCAAGGAAGGAATTATAGTGTGTTAGAAAACAGTAGTTGGTCAAAATGATCCTTTGACAAATTAGAGAACATGTCTAAAAAGGATTTTTGTTGACAGAACATTTCCTCAGCTCTAAATTTTCCCACCAGCTTTTTCTCCCCTCATTAGACAGCTGGTGGCAAATATCTTAAAGTGTTTATTTCACCTCTGTTCTTTTTATCTGACACAAGCTGCAAAAGAGGAGTTTACCTCAAACTTACTTATTTTGCCAGGACCTTTGTCAGACTTTGATTCATTGTCATCTCAGCAAGCCATTTTTAAACTTTTCATTTACCTACTATTTTTTTCTCACTGTTGTTTCTTTCCAAGACAGAAAAAGTCTAATCCTTTCTGTCACACTCAACATGCAAAATCCCTGGTAAAAAGGATGGGATCTGTTTGTAAGATTCTGCCTGAATTTCAACTGTTTACAACTTGTTTTATGTGTCAGATTGACCTGGCCAACTATTTCAAGACTTATAGTAGCCAAAGTCCATGTGGGGGATGTATAAACTCTTTGTTTCATTAATCAGCTAGCTATGCTGGAAATTGTCAGTGGCTGAATTAATCCTCTGATACAGTTTTTTGGCATTTTAAGATGATACACAAATTTTGCTATAATAGTACTTAAGCAGGCCAGTGTTTCTCTTTGAGTTTTGTTTTAAGCTTAGAACACTACATAAGCAGGTGTTTTGAGCATGCTGGTGCTCATGTTTTCTTTCTCATGACTGTATCCCATCACCCAGGTCTCTTAAGTTTATGCAGGTTGTGGGCAGAGAAGAGTAGTCTGCCCAGCCGATGATCTGAGTAATGTAGTGGAGCACAGTGATTTAGTCCTTGTAAGGTGTTCAGCTGAAGTCTGCAGAAACTGCTGGGCACTTAGGTACAAGGGATGGGAAATAAAGCAGCCCCCTCTAAGCCCAACTTAAGATCAGACCACTAGTTTCTCAGAACTCAGTCCCCTCATGTTTTAAATGTAACTTTTCAGTCTAGCTTTTTCCCCTCAAACTATTAAATCAACTGTGAAACATAAAGTTGCAACTTCATTTGCACTCAGGTGCTCTCCTCACCATTTATTGTTTGTTATTGAAGTCTATTTGTGGTAGGAAAGATAACAGTTTTTTTGCTGTCTGATACTGTTTGTTTGCATTAATCATCATTTGTACAAAGGACAGGTTTTGGGGAATGATACTTCACTGCCCATCAGAAGACCCATAATGGGAGAGCATCTTTCTGATTTCACCAGTGCTACATGTGTTTGTGGAGAGAGCCAGGGGCATAAGAGTTACTTACCCCTTGGTAGTGACCCCAGTGATACTTTTGACCCTGACCATGACAAGGGAAGCATAGAAAATTAGAAAGTGCATTCATTCAAGATAGCTGCTGTTGCATGTGTCCTAAGCAGAGCTTCTAACTGCCTGAATTCCTCTGAGATTTGTGCTTTTTTTTTTTTCCCTCCAGGGAACTAATAATTTGTTACTGTAAGGACCACTTATGTCAGACTGATCTCAGTTATTAGGGAGGCACCTGGATCTGGAGATTGCTCTGCAGGAATGAGTCATGGTTGCTTTGTCAGTGTCTTTGTCTGACCCATGGGGCTTCAGGTCAAGGATGTCTTGGTGCTTGCCTACCAGTTCACAAGTTGACCAAGTATGTGCAGGGATAATGGAATTTTTCTCGATTTTTTTTTGATCTAATGTACTGACTGTTTCTGTACAGGGATGAGTTCTGAGAAGGAAACAGAGGAGCTCTTTTCTGTGTAATTATTTAAAGTAGGCTTATCTAATATGCTTTCCAAGATACTGTAAGGATCATCTTAAACACATAACTGAAATTTTTTTTAGCCATTCATATCCTCTGCTACTTACAGTTCAACTTCCTTAAAGGTCAAAACTTTTGCTCTGGAACTGAGTTTTTACCATGTAGAGCATAAGCTTGTAGAATTCCAACACAAATGTAGAAAATTCAAATTGGCTTGATATTTCTAAGGTTTCCTCAGTAGGTCTTTGTGCATGTATTCAGCCTAATTTAACCACATTGAAAAATCAGTCAAGAGTCTTAAATTCATAACAATTTCCCTGTATTATAAGTTTAGTAAGGATTCTTTCTACATGTAACACCATACTTTCCAATTCCTTGGATTTATTTGCACAAAGGAATTGACAAAGTAGAGTAAGATATTTCCAATAGTTCCTTTGTTCCACGGGTTGAAAGCACCATAGATTTTGCAGTACTTAAACATGGCTTTTGCTGTGGGAATTTGTTTTGACTGAAAGAGCTAGTGAATTTGAGGACTCATTTCATTTGAAAGCCTTTTATATTAGTATCAGTTCTAACTACAGAAATTTTAAGGCCTTTCAGCAGCTGTCCTGTAATTGGTTTGTGCTTGAAAATAATTATTTTTTCTTTTGTGTGCTGCATACTTCCACAATTATGAGAACTAGAGGCAATTTTTTAGTGTTGAACAAGTAATATTTTTTCTTTATGTAAAGGTGAATTATTATTGCTGCTGTTATTTCACCTGCATGAGGTAGGGCAGAGTATCTGATTTTCATATTTCCTCTGCTGAGAAAATTCAGTATTTATCATTTGTGCAATTTTTTTTAAATTAAGGCACTCCTATTTTGTATGTGCGTGGCTTGGTCTAATTTTCTCAAATTTCCCTTCTCTTTTACATTCACTAGTCTGGAGGCTGGAAAATAAATCAGAAATAATCACTTTTTTGATCTGTTTTATTTGCTATTATTTCTAGTTAAGTTTTAGTTTTAACTGACTGTGGAAGCTCAGAGAAGATACAAATTCTGCAAGCAATGATAATCCTTCCTAAAGAGGTTACTTGGTGTTCTTAAGTGTCATCATGGAGCTGGCATGCTTATTATTCTACCCTAGCTAAAGAGAAATAGCTCTGTTTTAAAACAACTTCTGTTTTGTTTTTCTTTTTAAAATGGGAAAAATTGATTTCTTCTGTTGAATATCTGACTTGGTAACAATTATTTAATTTACTCTTTGTCTTTTTCTAACTTTGCAATCAACTCTCTAAGCCAGTCTGAGAAGTACTTTTTTGAACAGGTGCGCTTACAGAAGAAACCTTAAGAGAGAGCTTAAAAATCTTTTGTACTTGGAATATTCAGAGATGCAGGGTGAAAAAGAGAAAGAATATGAAAACACCTGGGTCTTTTACCTAAGTTTTACCTAAGCTTATAAAACCTTGTGAAGAACAATGAGATAATGAGATGTGAAGTGCAAACTGAGGGGTTAGAAAGTAGAAGCAAGTAAAAAATGCTCAATGTTCGTATTTTAAAGGATAAATTTATTTTACAAAAAACAAGGCAACCACACAATTGGTGTTTTTTAGGGGAGATGATTTTTTTTCTCCTACTGTTTATGGAATCTTCCATGAAAATTGAGTCTTTAATGGGAGGCAGGTCGGTTTTTAGCTAGGCAAATATATACAACTATGTATATTATAACTAATTTCAATAAACTTAACTGGTGATTCTGTAGAAACTAAACATAGGAAAACATAGGATATAAATTTAAAACCTTAATATGAATTAAGGCTTAATCTAGTTTTGGCTAGGAAAGGTTGTAGGACTGTGAAATTAAATTAAGTGATCTATTAAAACCCAACAGATGAATCTTGTAAAGGAAGGTTGACCAAATTCAGTTAAAAAGCACTTTTAAAGATGCTGTTCAAATGGAACTTGCATCACAGAGGAAAACCAGACAATTGGTCTTTAAATATCCCTGCTAGAACTGGATCTCAGTTTCCTTGTAACTTAAACCCTCCTCCTGGGTTTTTTGTTGGTTTTGTTGGGTTTTTGGGGGTTTTTTTTGTTTTTGTTTTTTTTTTAACTTGAATTACTTAGGTCAGTTTAACAGAAAGTAAAATTTTAGTAAAGACATTGTAGAGTAGTTGCTATATGACTACAGAGGCTGAGAAAGGCTGTATGGCCTTGCGTAAAGTTTGATCTGCTGTTAAATGTGATATTGACAAATTTTGTTGCCCTCAGTAAGGCTTCACTCCAGGTTAATTCAAGTTAACTAAGACGAGTTAAGTTCCTCCTGCATTCTCCCTGAGTAAGGTTAAGTGCTTGTTTGATAAAAATAAGAAATTATATGAATCATTTGGACTATGCTGAAAGATGCTTAAGAGGAACTTTGCAAGAGTGATGAACAATGTTAAGGATTTTAAAATCTTAAAAACCCCCAAACTGGTTGAGAATAGGAGCTTAGTCATGTTCACTTTTCTGCTTGATATCAAGGATTATTTTGCTGTACTTGATGTCGTGCTATTTCATTTCAGTTTTTGGATAAATGTTCATAATAGAGAAATAGGTCCCTTTTTTTTCACAAAAGATCTCATTTTAATATGATGGGGAACGTTAAGAGCAAGACCTCTTCCTGATGGGACTGTATTATGATTCTAGTGTCTGTAAAACTGCTGGAAAACAGACATGAAATATGTTGTTTTCCTCTTAAGGCAATGTTCTTTTCCTGAAACAATGTAGGCAAAGGACAACTGGCGTTTGACAAATATATAATGGATTCACTCCATTTCCTAAGAGTGTCTTAGGAAAATGTACTTTTACTTTTTTAATACAAATGCTTCACTGTGTAATGGGCAACAAGTTCAAGCTGTTCTCAGAAGTTTAGCATGAATTTTCTGAATTTCTGCAGAAATACCGTGTTTACTACTGAAGGCTAAAAGGATACGGGTGTACTACTCAAACCATTATTAAACGAAAAAGAACTTTTACAGATCTGGTATTTGGAGAAAGCAGAGGAATAATGCTCAAAATTACTGCTTATCTGAGTAATTTTGTTTTAATATAAATTAACAAAATTCAAAGACCAACTGTATAAAGTTGTCGGTGTCCCATGTAGTGACCATATGTTAATTAATGGAGGAGACTTACAAATACAGGTGTTTCTGCATAGCTTTCCTATATTAGAGAACAACAATAGTTGGGATTAGCAAATTCACACATGGCTAGAGGAGAGTAAAATGCCAGATTGGCTTGGAAGGGGATATTTTCCAGTTTATTTTTGTACTTCTGATTGCTCTCTGGGTTCTGATGTGATGGGTTTTTGGCTTTTCTTTCATGTGATTAAAACCAATACACTGTGTTTGTAACTAAGCAATTCTACCACTGATCTTTTTTAAAAGTATTCTTCTGTCACCAAGTATTCAAGAGCCTGGACTACTTGAATGTAGTGTTGAGTGCCACTTAATGATTTCATCCCCCCACTACCCCTCTCTTGAGAAGTATATCAGGTGCATAGTAATACTAGGAAAATACTGAAACACACTTAAACTTAAACTGTTGAAGAAGTTGTGTGTCTTTTCTGGTAAATCTTGTATAGGCTGTTAACATTCAGGAGACTCAAAATCAGTTAAAAATAAAATATGATAACCAAATGTTTTGAAGTTACAGTGAGCTTAATAAAAGCAATTACCATTGAATTTGGTCCTAAAGATTTTTTTTTTTTTCTGGTGATGTGGTTAAGGTTTCCTGTTTTCATCAGAGTAGAAATGAATTACCTCATATTCGTATTCTGTTATGTTATCATTTGCTTTTTGTGATTGTATTGGTGTAAAATATACTTAATGGACAATTTTTCTAGTATGGACAACTTTTGGGTTTCCAAGTCTTCGCTAGTGGTATTATGTTAAAATGCAGCATACTAACTAAATCTTCCCCAAAAGATTCATGATGTTAGTTCAGAAAGTCTCACTAGAAAATGTGTAAACATTCAACATATCTTCTGAATGACAAGTCTGGTTCTTGCCCTGTGGTTTCACATTCAGGGTCCTCTGGCATCATTTGATG
This sequence comes from Antrostomus carolinensis, assembly GCF_000700745.2. NCBI lineage: Eukaryota > Metazoa > Chordata > Aves > Caprimulgiformes > Caprimulgidae > Antrostomus > Antrostomus carolinensis. The sequence goes on along the minus strand of NW_010319561.1, from coordinate 4,908 downwards.
GTTTCCCTAGTAGGAACAGTTTGGTCAAAACTCAGCAGATCAAGTATCTGTAAAACTCGGAGAAAGACGTATGACATTCACATACTTCAAATTGCTGCTGTTCATCTAATTTCTCTATAAGACTGCACAAGAGTTTGCTCTAATTGTCCCTGCCTTTCTTGGTAAGATAGTGCAGACGCAGGGAATACAGGCTCAAATACATTAGAGCTCAGTATGGTCAGTGGATTACTTGCACTTTACTATAATCCCTTTTATCTACTAAGAAATATATAAAGAAGCTACAGAAAAAAATCTGTAGTATACACAATAGGAAAGGTCTTATGTCTGGGGAAGGGCAGAAGTCTTGAGGATAAGTAAGTCTCTTAAGCTGTGATTGCAGCTGTCTTAAGTTTCAAAGTAGGCAGTTCCGAAGGCTTAGGAAAATAGATAAGCTCTAATGATGCCCTAATGAGCTAATAGGCACACACTGGCCTATGTGTTTTTTTTAGGGAAGGAGCAGTAAGAGCATCTGGCTGTAAGGATCTGTCAGATGTTTTGCATGGTGTCAGATGTTTGAATTTAGTGACAAGTTTTTGGTGTCTTTATAGTACTCCATGCTGTTAAATACATTATTGGTACTTAATGTCCTAACTGGAAAACTCCTACAGACCCGTGTATGAGTAATACATCCTCCCATATCTTTAATATAGAATATACAGTGGTCCACATGAAAGATGCTGAGTCTCATTCTTGCAAAAGGAAAACACTACATTTGGAGATGCTTTATTCTGAAAATAGAGAGACAAAATATCTTTTTTTTTTTATAGTTTGGGATATTGGTTACTATACTGTGTTTACTACTTAAGGCGAAAAGGATACGGGTATACTACCTGATTCATTATTAAACATGCTGTGATAATGGAGTGGGAAATTATTTGTGGTCTGGAAAGTGGGGCCAAGAAGTTACATGTGATAACTACTCAAGATATAAGAGCAATGGTGTCTTAACCCAATATTTTGCAGCACAGTAATTAGAAGTGAAGACTGTCATCATCTTTCTTATGTCCACTGATTTAGTTTATTTCCAAGGTGTGTAGAAAAGACTGCTAAAAATGTAAAACATTGACTAGACAAGCATTGTTGGTTCTTATGGGTGAAAGTAAAACTAGATGTTAACAGAGCAACAGGGATGCAAAGAGATAACTATATGTAGGCTGCAGGGAAGACTGGAAATAAGCAGCTGGAGAAACTAGTAAAAGCAACTGTCTCTAGGAAGCCCTAACTATCAGTCTTGTTGGTCATCTCCAGAGTAGCAGCTTTGTCCGTTGTCTGCACTGATATCCTTTTCCTTTGGGGAACCTTTAAAATTTGATTTGTCAATCTCCTTTGAAATGGTTTGGTGTTGAATATCAAAGGGAATAACCTTTTGCTGCATTGGTCTCTGATCTACCCTACTATCACATTCCCAATCTTTTCCCATTGCTCTGGTCCTTTGACAAGTGATGGAAATCCTCTATTTTATGGTTTGCAAGGTCTTGCATTACTTATATAGTTCTGTTTGAAAAGCACAGTCAAAACAATCATGAGTTGGATCTCAAGGAAAACCCTTCTTTGGCCAATACATGAGAACTTCATACAAGGTCAGTAAAGTTGTTCCCATAGTGAAGTGTGACAACTAGTCATGAAATGTTTAGTAGAGTTGTGTATACAGCCAATAAAACACTTTGCTCTAAAACTTGCAGAGGTCTCTAAGCAGAATTCTGTGTCAGCATGTTTTGGTAAAGTTTTGATAGTACTGAAATCAGCTGACAAGGATTAAAAAACCACAACCAACCAACCAAAACACCCAAGAAAACACAAAATCCAATTTGACTTGAAATTCTGTCCGAAATTCTGTCCAAAATTCTGATCTTTTGGTCATATTATATAGCTACTAGGTGCCTGTATACTGCTGAGAATTGCTTGAAAAGTTTTACCCTGATGAAGAAGGCTGTGCAGCTGAGATTTCAAGTGGTGTGGAAGCAGGTTGATATTCATCATTGTATGTTTCACAATTTTGGGGGGGTGTGTGTCTGGGGGGAAAGTTCTTAAGAGTCTGGCCTTTACCCATTTACTATGGATGATTGAAAAAAATAAAATATGACAATGTATAAGTTTTATTTTATAACAGAAAACTTGCTAGGGTTTGAGTGTGTTTGGAGATGGAATGTTCTCTGTACCCTGAACTATGTGGCCTTTGGTTTTCAAACATAGTCATGGATGCCAGAGGCAGCTTTTCAGTTCCAAAAGAATACCACTGCCTATTCTTAGGGAATAGTATTAGTTATTGCATTAAATACATGCTCAAATGCCAATCTCAGAACAGAGAATTCTGAAACTTTTTCATATTCAAGCTGCCTAAATACTTGTGGAGTCTCTTGCGTGAATCTACACTGCTTGTTTCTGTGGGTAGAATTTTTTTTGGTCTGAAAAAAAATGAAACACTAACTTCAGAGTATTCACAAACTTTGTCTTTTCTTGGCAAGAGTATGAGTCAGCATACAGAATACTTGAATGGCTGCATAAACCTGAACATTGGAAGATTAATCTTAAAGCTGGGAGAAGAGAGACTTGAAGGTCAAAAGTGAAACAATAGCATATGATTCAATTCATCATTATGTAGTACAAAAGTGGCCTAATAATAGAGTGAATAGTATGAGTAGTGTTCTGATTCTTGTTGATTTTGTTGTTTCTTCTAAAGAAAAATTGGCTGTGCCTTATGTATGTTATGAGAACTTCAACACTATTTTCCCAACTATAGTTTTCAATGTCTTGGTGTATCTATAATCTTGTAGTAAAGTGGATTTTTTTTTCCTTCTCATAACATTACCTAAATATATCTGACTTGGAGGGAGAGTTAGACTAATTGTTGCACTTCTTTGGCTTCATTGGTTTTGTGTTTTTGGAAGGTGATTTTTCTTTTAATTTTGTAGCTCCTTGTAGAAGATCAGTGTATCATCTATAAATCCAAAACAATATATAATGATGGTGTGAAATATATAAATATTAGGTCAGACTTTTTCTCGGGTACTGAGCTTCTGTAATAACTGCTGTAGCTGATGAGCTTTGAAAGCTCAATATTTTGGACTTTGAAGCCAGTTTTCCTTGTGTTCACTTTATATATTAGAGCTTGGAAATACTGTCAGAAAAGTGGATACAAGAGCTAGTATGTCCTGGCTCTAGTAATCTACATATTCTATGAGCTTTTTATAGTACAGTTAAAGTAAAGTAGAATTGTAAATTGGTTTTGCTAGTAACTGAGTTAGTATTTGTTATTTCTATGTCTCTTTTCAATACATAAAGTATTATTGGCTCATCAAAGGTTAGCATTACTGCTGAGGAGACACTGTAGAGCCATAAATACACATTTACTAAAATGTAATTGTTAATTAGTCAGATATGTCTACTGGAAAAATGTTCCTTTATCAGAAGGCAATACATGTCACTGGTTGTGAGTTTTGTAGTGAGTCAGCATTTTGTGGAAAACTACAAATTCATGGAAAGTAAGATTCTAAACATCAAATATTCTGGCTTTCCTGCACCTCAAACACGTACACATATCAGTCTCCAAGACCAATGGTTTGTGAGCCCCAGGTTCTAGGTAGCTCTGTGTTCAGGGCTGCCTCAGGGCTCAGAAGCTTCCAGGGTTAGATGTCCTGCCTGCTTGGGTCCCCCTTCATACATGAGTTTCCCTGTTTGTTTCCAGACACGGTATTGTGGAAGTTGGAGTTAGATTAACTCCAGGATCCAGCATTAGCTTGATGGAACACCCTTCCTGTGAAATAAAAGAACAAATATCCTTGGACATAGCTAAAGCTGGAGTGAGTACAGCCCTAAGCAGCCTCATCTGATGTTGCAGTGGACTCTTCTTTGAGCAGGAGGCTGGATTAAATGTTTTCTGGAGATCTATTCCAACCCAATTTATTCTCTAATCCTATGATCCTCTCTTGGATCTACATTTGCATCAGGAAGTATGGGAGCAGTAGCATCCCATATTGAAGCTGGAGATGTTGTCTTGGACTCCTCAGCGAGAATATGTGCTGGAGAGCATAGGTCTACAGCTTCGGCAGCTTGGAGCTCATAACTGAGGCTGAGGTCTCAATCATGGCAATGTGGCTCAGTGTTGTGTCATCTGCCTTTGTGGAGGTAGAGTGCCTGGATTTTCTTACCAATTGCATCATCTGGCTTAATATTGTACTCTGAGGCAACTAACTAGAGTAACTTTTCATAAGTATAAAGTTTTCACAGACATATTTATTCTTCAAAAAAACGAAACAAAACCCCAACTATTGGAAATGGAATTAAATTTTTTTCTTCTAAATTATTACATTTCTTATCCAATTTATATAAATTCTGACAAAACTTGGTGAATCAATGATGATATAAAGTTCTTTATATCTTACAAAGTCAGTCAGTCAGTCATCTACTGAAAGATCCACACTAGGTGTTCACTATACTCCTATATTTTTACTGTGATTCAGGCAAAGATTACATAGATTAGCTAAATATTTGTGTTTAGACTAGCTATTTGTGTGTCTCTTCTGAATTTTGTTTTTCCTTGAAGACATTAATTTGTAATTAATCATTATCATTTGTATACTTTAGTTTTTTCTATTCTGTGAACTTGAGAACTTGAGTTTTATTAACATTCCAACTTGTAAAATGTCAGCTTTAAGGCTGGAATATTTCTGAAATTTGAAACTCAGGATTAATTATGCTAGAAATACTAGAAAGGTGGGTATCTGCCATAACATCAGGTTATAGTAACCTGATTACTATAGCCATACTACTGTTAATCATCGGGTTCCTATAACCTGATGTTATGGCAGATGAAATATGTTTTTGAGAATAAGGGGGAAAAACAAAACAAACAAAAAAACCCCAAAACAA